>NW_026868347.1:2500-10000 GCF_020745735.1 Hemiscyllium ocellatum
ACTCTCTCTATTTCTTGTGTTTTCTCTCTTGTGTTCTTTCTCTCTATCTCTCTCTCTCTCCCTCCCTCGCTCATGTTCTCTCTCTCTCTCTCCCTCCCTCGCTCATGTTCTCTCTCTCTCTCTCTCTCTTCCTCGCTCATTTTCTCTCTCTCTCTCTCCCCCCCTTGTTTTCTCTCTTTCTCCCTCGTGTTCTCTGTCTCTCTCTCTGTCCCTCCTGTTCGTGTTCTCTCTCTCTCTCTCATTCGTGTTCTCTCTCCCCCTTGTGTTTTCTCTCTCTCTCTCTCTCTCTCTCTTTTTCGTGTTCTCTCTCTATCTCTTGTATTTTCACTCTCGTGTTTTTTTTCTCTCTCTCTCTTCCACCTGTTCTCTTCCTCTCTCGCTCCCACTCGTGTTCTCTCTCTCTCTCATGTTCTCTCTCTATTTCTCTTTTCCTCGTGTTTTCTCTCTCTCTCTCTCTCGTCTTCTCTCTCTCGTCTTCTCTCTCTCGCCTTCTCTCCCTCGCCTTCTTTCTCTCTCGCCTTCTCTCTCCTTTCTCTCTCTCTCTCTCTCTCTCTCTCTCTCTCTCTCTCTCTCTCTCTCTCTCTCTCTCCTCCCTCCCCCCCTCTCTCTCTCTCTCTCTCTCGCTCGCTCGTGTACTCTCTCTATTTCTTGTGTTTTCTCTCTTGTGTTCTTTCTCTCTATCTCTCTCTCTCTCTCTCTCTCCCTCCCTCGCTCATGTTCTCTCTCTCGCTCGTGTTCTTCTCTCTCTCTCCCCCTCTCTCTCTCTCTCTCTCTCTCCCTCCCTCGCTCATGTTCTCTCTCTCTCTCCCTCGCTCATGTTCTCTCTCTCTCTCTCTCTCTCTTCCTCGCTCATGTTCTCTCTCTCTCTCTCTCTCTCTCTCTCTCTCCCCCCCCCTTGTTTTCTCTCTTTCTCCCTCGTGTTCTCTGTCTCTCTCTCTGTCCCTCCTGTTCGTGTTCTCTCTCTCTCACTCATTCGTGTTCTCTCTCCCCCTTGTGTTCTCTCTCCCTCTTGTGTTCTCTCTCTATCTCTTGTATTTTCACTCTCGTGTTTTTTTCTCTCTCTCTCTCTCTTCCACCTGTTCTCTTCCTCTCTCGCTCCCACTCGTGTTCTCTCTCTCTCTCATGTTCTCTCTCTATTTCTCTTTTCCTCGTGTTTTCTCTCTCTCTCTCTCTCTCTTCTCTCTCTCGTCTTCTCTCTCTCGTCTTCTCTCTCTCGCCTTCTCTCTCTCGCCTTCTTTCTCTCTCGCCTTCTCTCTCCTTCTCTCTCTCTCTCTCCCTCTCTCTCTCTCTCTCTCTCTCTCTCTCTCTCTCTCCCCCTCTCTCTCTCTCTCTCTCTCTCCCTCTCTCCCCCCTCTCTCTCTCTCTCTCTCTCTCTCTCTCGCTCGTGTACTCTCTCTATTTCTTGTGTTTTCTCTCTTGTGTTCTTTCTCTCTATCTCTCTCTCTCTCTCCCTCCCTCGCTCATGTTCTCTCTCTCGCTCGTGTTCTTCTCTCTCTCTCCCCCTCTCTCTCTCCCTCGCTCATGTTCTCTCTCTCTCTCTCTCTCTCTCTCCCTCGCTCATGTTCTCTCTCTCTCTCTCTCTCTCTCTCTCCCCCTTGTTTTCTCTCTTTCTCCCTCGTGTTCTCTGTCTCTCTTTCTGTCCCTCCTGTTCGTGTTCTCTCTCTCTCGTTCGTGTTCTCTCTCCCCCTTGTGTTCTCTCTCTCTCTCTCTCTCTCTAGTGTTCGTTCTCTCGCTCTCGTGTCTCTCTCTCTCTCATGTTTGTTCGTTCTCTCTCTGTCTCTCTCTCTCCCTCGTGTTCTCTCTCTCTCTCTCTCTCGTGTTCTCTCTCTCCCCTCATGTTCTCTCTCTCCCTCATGTTCATTCTCTCTCTCTCTCGTGCTCTCGTGTCTCTCTCTCTCATGTTTGTTCATTCTCTCTCTGTCTTTCTCGCTCGTGTTCTCTCTCTCTCTCACGCTAATAGAACATAGAACATAGAAAGATACAGCGCAGTACAGGCCCTTCGGCCCTCGATGTTGCGCCGACCGAATCCTACCTAACCTACACTAGCCCAATAACTTCCAAATGCCTATCCAATGCCCGCTTAAATGACCATAAAGAAGGAGAGTTCACCACTGCTACTGGCAGGGCATTCCATGAACTCACAACCCGCTGTGTAAAGAATCTACCCCTAACATCTGTCCTATACCTACCACCCCTTAATTTAAAGCTGTGTCCCCTAGTAACACCTGACTCCATTAGCGGTAAAAGGTTCTCAGTGTCGACCCTATCTAAACCCCTAATCATCTTATACACCTCTATCAAATCTCCCCTAAACCTTCTTTTCTCCAATGAAAACAGCCCCAAGTGCCTCAGCCTTTCCTCATAAGATTTTCCTACCATTCCAGGCAACATCCTGGTAAACCTCCTCTGCACTCGTTCCAATGCCTCCACATCCTTCCTATAGTATGGCGACCAAAACTGCACACAATACTCCAGATGAGGCCGCACCAGAGTCTTATACAGTTGCAACATGACCTCAGGACTCCGGAACTCAATTCCTCTACCAATAAAGCCCAGTACACCATATGCCTTCCTCACAGCACTATTTACCTGGGTGGCAACTTTCAGAGATCTGTGTACATGGACACCAAGATCCCTCTGCTCATCCACACTACCAAGTAGCCTACCATTAGCCCAGTAATCCATCTTCTTGTTACTCCTACCAAAGTGAATGACTTCACACTTAGCTACATTGAATTCCATTTGCCACATTTCTGCCCAGCTCTGCAACTTATCTATATCCCGCTGTAACCTACCACTTCCTTCCTCACTATCCACAACTCCACCGACTTTTGTGTCATCCGCAAACTTGCTTACCCAGCTTTCAAGCCCTTCCTCTAGATCATTTATAAAGATAACAAAAAGCAATGGTCCCAAAACAGATCCTTGTGGTACACCGCTAGTAACTGCACTCCAAGATGAACATAGTCCATCAACTACTACCCTCTGTCTCCTTCCAGCCAGCCAATTCCTAATCCAAACCTCTAATGTATCCTCAATGCCATACCTCCGTAGTTTTAGCATTAGCCTACCAGGGGGAACCTTATCGAGCGCCTTACTAAAATCCATATACACAACATCTACTGCTTTACCCTCGTCCACTTCCTTAGTCACCTTCTCAAAGAACTCAATAAGGTTTGTGAGGCACGACCTGCCCTTCACAAAACCAGGTTCTCTCTCTCTCTCTCTCCCTCATGTTCATTCGTTCGTTCGTTCGTTTGTTTATTCGTTCTCTCTCATGTTCTCTCTCTATCTGTCTCTCCCTCGTGTTTTCTCTCTCTCTTTCACTCGTCTTCTCTCACTCGTCTTCTCTCACTCGCCTTCTCTCACTCGCCTTCTCTCTCTCAGGTGTTATCTCTCTCGCCCTTGTTCTCTCTCTCTCTCTCTCTCTCTCTTTCTCTCTTTCTCGTGCTCTCTCTCTATCTCTTGTATTTTCACTCTCGTGTTTTTTTCTCTCTCTCCCACCTGTTCTCTTCCTCTCTCGCTCCCACTCGTGTTCTCTCTCTCTCTCTCTCATGTTCTCTCTCTATTTCTCTTTTCCTCGTGTTTTCTCTCTCTCTCTCACTCGTCTTCTCTCACTCGTCTTCTCTCACTCGTCTTCTCTCTCTCGTCTTCTCTCTCTCGTCTTCTCTCTCTCGCCTACTCTCTCTCTCTCTCTCTCTCTCCTTCTCTCTCTCTCTCTTTTTCTCTCTCTCTCCTTCTCTCTCTCCTCCTCTCTCTCTCCTCCTCTCTCTCTCCATCTCTCTCGCGTTCTCCCTCTCGTGTTCTTTCTCCCAGGTGTTATCTCTCCCGCTCTTGTTCTCTCCCCCTCTCTCTCTCTCTCTCTCTCTCTTTTTCTCTCTCTCTCTCTCTCGTGTTCTCTCTCTATCTCTTGTATTTTCACTCTCGTGTTTTTTTTTCTCTCTCTCTCTCTCTCTCTCCCCCACCTGTTCTCTTCCTCTCTCGCTCCCACTCGTGTTCTCTCTCTCTCTCTCTCTCATGTTCTCTCTCTATTTCTCTTTTCCTCGTGTTTTCTCTCTCTCTCTCACTCGTCTTCTCTCACTCGTCTTCTCTCACTCGTCTTCTCTCACTCGTCTTCTCTCTCTCGCCTTTTCTCTCTCGCCTTTTCTCTCTCTCTCCTTCTCTCTCTCTCCTTCTCTCTCTCTCCTCCTCTCTCTCTCCTCCTCTCTCTCTGTCTCTCTCTCTCCTTCTCTCTCTCTCATTCTCTCTCTCGTGTTCTCTCTCCCAGGTGTTATCTCTCCCGCTCTTGTTCTCTCCCCCTCTCTCTGTCTGTCTCTCTCTCTCTCTCTCTCTCTCTTTCTCTCTCTCTCTCTCTCTCGTGTTCTCTCTCTATCTCTTGTATTTTCACTCTCGTGTTTTTTTTTCTCTCTCTCCCTCCTGTTCTTTTCCTCTCTCGCTCCCACTCATGTTCTCTCTCTCTCTCTCTCTCTCCCTCACTCTCATTCGTTTGTTCGTTCTCTCTCTCTCTCACACACTCCCTCCCTTGTGTTTTCTCTCTCTCTCCCTCGTGTTCTCTCTCCCTCGTGTTCTCTCTCTCCCTCGTGTTTTTACTCCTTCTCTCACTCGTGTTCTCGCTCTCCACCGTGTGTTTGTTCTCGCTCTCCACCGTGTGTTTGTCCTCGCTCTCTCTCTCGCTCTCTCTCTCGCTCTCTCTCTCATGGTCTCGCTCTCTGTCATGTTCTCTCTCTCTCTCTCTCTCCCTCCCTCGTGTTCTCTCTCTCCCTCGTATTCTCTCTCTCTCTCTCCCTCGCTCGTGTTCACTCTCTCGCTCTCTCTCTCTCCCCCCCCCTCGTGTTCTCTCTCTCGCTCGTGTTCTCTCTCTCTCTCTCTCGTGTTCTTCTCTCCCTCTCTCTCTCCCTCTTGTTCGTTCGTTCGTCTGTTCATTCTCTCTCTTTCTGTCTCTCTCGTGTTCACTCTCTCTATCTCTTGCTCGTGTTTTCCTCTGTCTCTCTCTCACTCCCACCCTTGTGTTCTCTCTCTCTGTCTCTCTCTCTCTCTCGCTCTCCCCCTCTTGTTCGTTCGTCCGTTCATTCATTCTCTCTCTTTCTGTCTCTCTCGTGTTCCCTCTCTCTATCTCTTGCTCGTGTTCTCCTCTCTCTCTCTCACTCCCACCCTTGTGTTCTCTCTCTCTGTCTCTCTCTCTCTCTCTCTCTATCCCCCTCTTGTTCTCTATCTCTCTCTCTCTCTCTCCCTCTGTCTCTCTTGCTCATGTTCTCTCTCACTCACTCGCTCTCCACCGTGTTTTTGTTCTGTCTCTCTCTGTCTGTCTCTCTCTCTCTCTCTCTGTCTCTCTCTCTCTCTCTCTTTCCCCCCCCCTCGTGTTCTCTCTCTCTTGTGGTCTCATTCTCTGTGATGTTCTCTCTCTCCCCCTCATGTTCTCTCTCTTTCTCTCTCTCGTGTTCTCTCTCCCTCGTATTCTCTCTCTCTCTCTCTCGCTCATGTTCACTCACTCCCACGTGTTTTCTCTCTCTCTCCACCCACACGTGTTCTCTCTTTCTCTCGGTCATGTTCATTCGTTCGTTCTCTCTCTTGCTCTCGCTCGTGTTCTCTCTCTATTTCTTGTGTTTTCTCTCTTGTGTTCTTTCTGTCTCTCTCTCTCTCTCTCTCTCTCTCTCTCTCTCTCTCCCTCCCCCCCCTCTCTTCCCCCCGCCCAACGTGTTCTCTCTCTCCCTTATATTCGTTTGTCCTTTCTCGCTTGTGTTCTCTCTCTCTCTCTCTCTCTCTCTCCTGTTTTCTCTCACATGTTCTCTCTCTCTCTTTCTCTCTTTCCCCCTCGTGTTCTCTCACTCTTCCTCATGTTCGTTCGTTCGTTTTCTCTCTCTCTCTCTCTCTCTCTCTATCTCGCTCAAGTTCTCTGCGCTCTTTCTCTCTCCCTCATGTTCATCCGTTCCTTCTCTCTATCTCTCTCTCTTGTGTTCTCTCTCTCTCTCTCCCCCTCTCTCTCTCTCTCTCTCTCTCTCGTGTTCTCTCTCTCGTGTTCTCTCTCTCTCTCTCTCTCTCGCGTTCTCCCTCTCGTGTTCTCTCTCCCAGGAGTTATCTCTCTCGCTCTTGTTCTCTCCACCCTTCTCTCTCTCTATCTATCTCTCTCTCTCTCCCCCTCATGTTCGTTTTTTTTCTCCCTCTCTCTCGCTCGCGTTCTCTCTCTCTCGCTCGTGTTCTCTCTCTCGCTCGTGTTCTTCTCTCTCTCTCTCTCTCTCGCTCGTGTTCTCTCTCTATTTCTTGTGTTTTCTCTCTTGTGTTCTTTCTCTCTATCTCTCTCTCTCTCTCTCTCTCTCTCTCCCTCCCTCGCTCATGTTCTCTCTCTCACTCGTGTTCTTCTCTCTCTCCCTCGCTCATGTTCTCTCTCTCCTCTCTCTCCCTCGCTCATGTTCTCTCTCTCTCTCTCTCCCACGCTCATGTTTTCTCTCTCTCTCTCTCCCCCTTGTTTTCTCTCTTTCTCCCTCGTGTTCTCTGTCTCTCTCTGTCCCTCCTGTTCGTGTTCTCTCTCTCTCTCGTTCGTGTTCTCTCTCTCTCTCTCCCCCTTGTGTTCTCTCTCCCCCTTGTGTTCTCGCTCTCTCTCTCGTGTTCTCTCTCTCTCGTGTTCTCTCTCTCTCTCTCTCGTGTTTTCTCTCTCTCTCGTGTTCTCTCTCTCTCTCTCTCATGTTTGTTTGTTCTCTCTCTGCCTTTCTCTCCCTCGTGTTCTCTCTCTCTCCCCTCATGTTCTCTCTCTCCCCTCATGTTCTCTCTCTCCCTCATGTTCGTTCTCTCTCTCTCGTACTCTCGTGTCTCTCTCTCATGTTTGTTCGTTCTCTCTCTGTCTTTCTCTCTCGCTCGTGTTCTCTCTCTCTCACGCTAATGTTCTCTCTCTCTCTCCCTCATGTTCGTTCGTTCGTTTATTCGTTCTCTCTCGTGTTCTCTCTCTATCTGTCTCTCCCTCGTGTTTTCTCTCTCTCTCTCACTCGTCTTCTCTCACTCGTCTTCTCTCACTCGTCTTCTCTCACTTGTCTTCTCTCTCTCTCCTTCTCTCTCTCCTTCTCTCTCTCGCTCCTTCTCTCTCTCTCTCTCGCTCCTTCTCTCTCTCTCTCTCTCTCCCTCTTTCTCGTGTTCTCTCTCTATCTCTTGTATTTTCACTCTCGTGTTTTTTTCTCTCTCTCTCTCTCTCTCTCCCCCACCTGTTCTCTTCCTCTCTCGCTCCCACTCGTGGTCTCTCTGTCTCTCTCTCTCTCTCTCATGTTCTCTCTCTATTTCTCTTTTCCTCCTTCTCTCTCCTTCTCTCTCTCGTGTTCTCTCTCCCAGGTGTTATCTCTCCCGCTCTTGTTCCCTCCCCCTCTCTCTGTCTCTCTCTCTCTCTCTCTCTCTCTCGCTCTCTCTCTTTTTCTCTCTCGTGTTCTCTCTCTATCTCTTGTATTTTCACTCTCGTGTTTTTTTCCCTCTCTCTCTCCCTCCTGTTCTTTTCCTCTCTCGCTCCCAATCGTGTTCTCT
>NW_026868347.1:15000-25000 GCF_020745735.1 Hemiscyllium ocellatum
CCTCTCCCTCATATTCGTTCGTTCGTTTTCTCTCTCTCTCTCTCTTTCTCCCTCGTGTTCTCTCTCTCTATCTCTCGCTGGTGTTATCTCTCTCTCTCGCTCGTGTTTTCTCTGTCGCGTGTTTTCTCTCTCTCTCCCTCGTGTTCTCTCTCTCTCTCTCTCTCACTTGTGTTGTCTCTTGTGTTCTCTCTCTCATACTCGTGTTCTCTCACTCGCTCTCGTGTTTTTTTCTCTCTCTCCCCCTCATGTTCGTTCGTTCGTTCTCTCTCTCTTTCTCGCTTGTTTTCTTTCTCGCTTGTTTTCTCTCGCTCGTGTTCTCCTCTCTCTCTCTCTCTCTCTCTCTCTCCCTCTCTCTCCCTCATCTTCATTCGTTCGTTCATTTTCTCTCTCTCTCTCTCTCGTGTTCTCTCTCACGCTCGTGTTCTCCTCTCTCTCTCCCTCATGTTAATTCGTTCGTTCTCTCTCTCTCTCTCTCTCTCTCTTACTCGCTCGTGTTCTCTCTCTCTTGCTCGTCTTCTTTCTCTATCTCTCTCTCCCTCCTGTTCTCTCTCTCTCTCATGTTCGTTCGTTCTCTCTATCTCTCTCTCTGGTGTTCTCTCTCTATCTCTTCCTCCCTCATGTGTGCTCTCTCTCTCTCCCTCTCTCTCTCCCTCGTGTACGTTCGTTCGTTCTCTATCTCTCGTGTTCTCGCTCTCTCTCTCTCATGTTCATTCGTTCGTTCGTTTTTCTCTCTCTCTCTCTCTCTCTTGCGCTCTCTTTCTCTATTTCTTGCTCGTGTTCTCTCCCTCGCTCGTGTTCTTCTCTCTCTCTCTCTCCCCTCGTGTTCTCTCTCTCTCTCTCCATCTCACGTTCGTTCATTTTCTCTCTCTCACTCCCCCTTGTGTTTTCTTTCTCTCTCTCTCTCTCTCTCTCTCTCTCTCTCATGTTCATTCGTTCATTCTCTCTCTCTCGTGTTCTTGCTCTCTCCCTCTCTCTTTCTCTCTCTCTCTCTCTCTTTCACGCTTGTGTTCTCTCTCTCTATCTCTCGCTCGTGTTCTCTGTCTCTCCCTCATGTTTGTTCGTTCGTTCGTTCATTCTCTCTCTCTCGCGTTCCCGTGTTCTTTCTCTCTCTCTCTCTTTCTCGCTCATGTTCTCTCTCTCTCTCTCTCTCTATCTCCCACTCACTCCCCCTTGTGTTTTCTCCTCGTGCTTTCTCTCTGTCTCAATCATGTTCTGTCTCTCTCGCTCGTGTTTTCTCTGTTGCATGTTTTCTCTCTTTCTTTCTTTCTTTCTTTCTTTCTTTCTCTCTCTCTCTCTCTCTCTCTCTCTCTCTCTCTCTCTCTCTCTCTCTCTCTCTCTCTCCCCCTCATATTCTCTCTCTCTCTTTCTCGCTCGTGTTCTCTCTCTATCTCCCTCTCCCTCGTGTTTTTCTCTCTCTCACTCGTGTTGTCTCTCGTGTTTTCTCTCTCTCGTTCGTTCGTTCTCTCTCTCTCTCTCTCTCTCTCTCTCCCCCCCTCGTGCTTTGTCTCTGTCTCAATCATATTCTCTCTCTCTCCCTCATGTTTGTTCATTCTCTCTCTCTCTTTCTTGCTCGTGTTCTCTCTCTCTCTCTCTCTCTCCCTCGTGTTCGTTCGTTCGTTCGTTTGTTCCCTCCATCTCTCTCTTGTTTTCTCTCTCTATCTCACTCTCCCTTGTGTGCTCTCTCTCTCCCTCGTGTTATCTCTCCCTCGTGTTATCTCTCTCTCGCTCGTGTTTTCTCTGTCGCCTGTTCTCTCTCTCCCCTCATATTCTCTCTCTCTCTCCCTCATGTTCGTTCGTTTTCTCGCTCGTGTTCTCTCTCTATCTCTCGCTCGTGTTCTCTCTCTATCTCCCTCTCCCTCGTGTTTTTCTCTCTCTCATTCGTGTTGTGTCTCGTGTCTTCTCTTTCTCATGTGCTCTCTCTCGCTCTCCCTCATGTTCGTTCGTTCGTTCGTTCGTTCCTTCTCTCTCTCTCTCTCTCGTGTTCTCTCTCTATCTCTTCCTCCCTCGTGTTTTCTCTCTCTCTCTCTCTCACTCCTTCTCTCTCACTCCTTCTCTCTCTCGTATTCTCTCTCTCTCCCTCCCTTGTTATCTCTCTCTCTCCCTGGTGTTCTCTCTCTCTCCCTGGTGTTCGTTTGTTCCTTCGTTCGTTTTCTCTCTGTCTCAATCATGTTCTGTCTCTCTCGCTCGTGTTTTCTCTGTTGCGTGTTCTCTCTCTCTCTCTCTCCCCCTCATATTTTCTCTCTCTCCCTCATGTTCATTCGTTTGTTCTCTCTCTCTCTCTTTCTCGTTCGTGTTCTCTCTCTCTCCCTCGTGTTCGTTCATTCGTTCGTTCATTCGTTCTCTCTCTCTCGCGTTCCCGTGTTCTTTCTCTATCTCTCTCTTTCTTGCTCGTGTTCTCTCGCTCTCGCTCGTGTTCTCTCTCTCTCCCTCTTTGTTCGTACTCTCTATCTCTCTCTGGTGTTCTCTGTCTATCTCTCTCTCCCTCGTGTTATCTCTCCCTTGTGTTATCTCTCTCTCGCTCGTGTTTTCTCTGTCGCGTGTTCTGTCTCTCTCTCTCTCTCTCTCCCCTCCCTCTCTCTCTCTCTCTCTCTCTCGTGTTCTCTCTCTCTCTTCCTCATGTTCATTCGTTCGTTCGTTCGTTCTCGCTCTCTCTCGTGTTCTCTCTCTCTCTCTCTTTCTCGCTCGTGTTCTCTCTCTTGCTCGTGTTCTCTATCTCTCTCTCTTATTCGTTCGTTCTCTCTCTCTCTCTCACACACACACACTCGTGTTCTCTCTCGTTCTCTCGCTCGTGTTCTCCGCGCTCTCTCTCTCTCTCCCTCATGTTCATCCATTCCTTCTCTCTATCTCTCTCTTGTGCTCTCTCTCTCTCTGCCCCTCGCTCATGTTCTCTCTCTCTCTCTCTCGCTCGTGTTCTCTCTCCCTCGCTCGTGTTCTCTCTCTCTCTCTCTCTCTCTCTCTCCCCCCCCTCGTGTTCTCTCTCTCTTTCTATCCATCTCATGTTCGTTCGTTCATTCTCTCTCCGTCGTGTTCTCTCTCTCTCTCCCTCCCTCTCTCTCTCTCTCTCTCTCTCCCTCCCTCGTGTACGTTCGTTCGTTCTCTATCTCTCGTGTTCTCGCTCTCTCTCTCTCTCATGTTCATTCGTTCGTTCGTTTTCTCTCTCTCTCTTGCGCTCTCTTTTTCTATTTCTTGCTCGTGTTCTCTCCCTCACTCGTGTTCTTCTCTCTCTCTCACTCTCTCTCTCCCCCTCGTGTTCTCTCTTCTCTCTCCATCTCATGTTCGTTCGTTCGTTCGTTCGTTCGTTCATTCTCTCTCTCACTCCCCCTTATGTTTTCTTTCTCTCTCTCGCTCGCTCGTTTTCTCTGTCATGTGTTCTCTCTCTCTCTCTCTCCCTCATGTTCATTCGTTCATTCTCTCTCTCTCTCTCTTGTGTTCTTGCTCTCTCTCTCTTTCTCTCTCTCTCTCTCTTTCACGCTTGTGTTCTCTCTCTCTATCTCTCGCTCGTATTCTCTGTCTCTCCCTCATGTTCGTTCGTTCGTTCATTCTCTCTCTCTCGCGTTCCCGTGTTCTTTCTCACTCTCTCTCTTTCTCGCTCGTGTTCTCTCTTCCTCGCTCTTCCTCGCTCGTGTTCTCTCACTCTCGCTCGAGTTCTCTCTCTCTCCCTCTTGTTCGTTCGTACTCTCTATCTCTCTCTCTCCCTCGTGTGCTCTCTCTCTCCCTCGAGTTATCTCTACCCCGTGTTCTCTCTCACTCCTTCTCTCACTCGTATTCTCTCTCATATTCTCTCTCGTATTCTCTCTCTCCCTCTCTCTCTCTCTCTCTCTCTCTCTCCCTCCCTTGTTCTCTCTCTCTCTCCCTGGTGTTCTCTCTCTCTCCCTCATGTTCGTTCGTTCGTTCGTTCGTTCCTTCGTTCGTTCTCTCTCTCTCTCTCCCCCTCGTGCTTTCTCTCTGTCTCAATCATGTTCTGTCTCTCTCGCTCGTGTTTTCTCTGTTGCGTGTTTTCTCTCTCTCTCTCCCTCTCCCTCTCTCTCCCTCTCTCTCTCTCTCTCCCCCCCTCATATTCTCTCCCTCTCTCTCATGTTCGTTCGTTTGTGCTCTCTCTCTCTCTCTCTGCTCGTGTTCTCTCTCTATCTCCCTCTCCCTCGTGTTTTTCTCTCTCTCACTCGTGTTGTCTCTCGTGTTTTCTCTCTCTCTCTCTCTCCGTTCGTGCTTTGTCTTGTCTCAATCATATTCTCTCTCTCTCCCTCATGTTTGTTCATTCTCTCTCTCTCTCTCTCTCTCGCGCTCTCTATCTCTCGCGCTCTCTCTCTCTCCCTCGTGTTAGTTTGTTCGTTCGTTCGTTCTCTCTATGTCTCTTGTTTTCTCTCTCTATCTCTCTCTCCCTCGTGTTATCTCTCCCTCGTGTTATCTCTCTCGCTCGTGTTTTCTCTGTCGCCTGTTCTCTCTCTCCCCTCATATTCTCTCTCTCTCTCCCTCATGTTCATTCGTTTGTTCTCTCTCTCTCTCTCTCTCTCTCTCACACTCGTGTTCTCTCTCCATCTCCCTCTCCCTCGTGTTTTTCTCTCTCTCACTCGTGTTGTGTCTCGTGTTTTCTCTTTCTCATGTGCTCTCTCTCGCTCTCCCTCGTTCGTTCGTTCGTTCATTCTCTCTCTCTCTCTCTCTCTCTCTCGTGTTCTGTCTCTATCTCTTCCTCCCTCGTGTTTTCTCTCTCTCTCTCTCTCACTCCTTCTCTCTCACTCCTTCTCTCTCACTCCTTCTCTGTCACTCCTTCTCTCTCTCGTATTCTCTCTCTCGTATTCTCTCTCTCTCTCGCGTTCTTCTCTCTCTCTCTCCCTCCCTTGTTCTCTCTCTCTCTCCCTGGTGTTCTCTCTCTCTCTCCCTGGTGTTCGTTTTTTCCTTCGTTCGTTTTCTCTCTGTCTCAATCATGTTCTGTCTCTCTCGCTCGTGTTTTCTCTGTTGCGTGTTCTCTCTCTCTCTCCCCCTCATAATTTCTCTCTCTCCCTCATGTTCATTCGTTTGTTCTCTCTCTCTCTCTCTCTCTCTCTCTCTCTCTTTCTCGCTCGTGTTCTCTCTCTCTCTCTCTCCCTCGTGTTCGTTCATTCGTTCGTTCATTTGTTCTCTCTCTCTCGTGTTCCCGTGTTCTTTCTCTCTATCTCTCTCTTTCTCGCTCGTGTGTTCTCTCTCTCTCCCTCTTTGTTCGTACTCTCTATCTCTCTCTCTGGTGTTCTCTCTCTATCTCTCTCTCCCTCGTGTGCTCTCTCCCTCTCTCTCTCCCTCGTGTTATCTCTCCCTCGTGTTATCTCTCTCTCGCTCGTGTTTTCTCTGTCGCGTGTTCTGTCTCTCTCTCTCTCTCTCTCATGTTCGTTCGTTCGTTCGTTCGTTCGTTCTCGCTCTCTCTCTCGTGTTCTCTCTCTCTCTCTTTCTCGCTCGTGTTCTCTCTCTTGCTCATGTTCTCTCTCTATCTCTCTCTTATTCGTTCGTTCGTTCGTTCTCTATCTCTCTCTCTCTCACACACACAGTGTTCTCTCTCGTTCTCTCGCTCGTGTTCTCTCTCGCTCGTGTTCTCCGCGCTCTCTCTCTCTCTCCCTCATGTTCATCCGTTCCTTCTCTCTATCTCTCTCTCTTGTGCTCTCTCTCTCTCTCCCCCTCGCTCATGTTCTCTTTCTCGCTCGTATTCTCCTCTCTCTCTCTCTCTCTCTCTCTCTCTCTCTCCCTTGTTTTCTCTCTTTCTCCCTCGTGTTCTCTGTCCTTCTCTCTCTGTCCCTCCTGTTCATGTTCTGTCTCTCTCTCTGTCCCTCTCCCTCGTGTTTGTTCTCTCTCTCTCTCTCTCTCTCGCTCGTGTTCTCTCTCCCCCTCATGTTCTCTCTCTCTCCCTCATGTTCGTTTGTTCGTCCGTTCATTCTCTCTCTCTCCCTCGTTCTCTCTCTCTCTCTCCCTCACGTTTGATTGTACGTTCTCTCTCGTGTTCTCTCTTTATCTCTCTCTCACTTGTGTTCATTTTTTCTCTCTCCCTTATGTTATTTCTCTCTCCCTAGTGTTCTCTCTCTCTCCATCTCATGTTCGTTCGTTCGTTCGTTCATTCTCTCTCTCTCTCTCTCTCTCTCTCACGCTTGTGTTCTCTCTCTCTCTATCTCTCGCTCGTGTTCTCTGTCTCTCCCTCATGTTTGTTCGTTCGTTCGTTCATTCATTCTCTCTCTCGCGTTCCCGTGTTCTTCCTCTCTCTCTCTCTTTCTCGCTCGTGTTCTCTCTCCCTCGCTCGTGTTCTCTCATTCTCTCACTCGTGTTCTCTCTCTCTCCCTCTTGTTCGTTCGTACTCTCTATCTCTCTCTCTGGTGTTCTCTCTCTATCTCTCTCTCTCCCTCGTGCGCTCTCTCTCTCCCTCGTGTTATCTCTCCCTCGTTCTCTCTCTCTCGCTCGTGTTTTCTCTGTCGCGTGTTCTCTCTCTTTCTTTTTCTCTCTCTCTCTCTCTCTCTCTCCCCCTCATGTTCATTCGTTTGCTCGTTCTCTCTCTCTCTCCCCCCCCCTCGTGCTTTCTCTCTGTCTCAATCATGTTCTGTCTCTCTCGCTCGTGTTTTCTCTGTTGCATGTTCTCTCTCTCTCTCTCTCTCTCTCTCTCCCTCTCCCTCATATTCGTTCGTTTGTTCTCTCTCTCTCTGTCTTTCTCGCTCGTGTTCTCTCTTTATCTCCCTTTCCCTCGTGTTTTTCTCTCTCTCACTCGTGTTGTGTCTCGTGTTTTCTCTCTCTCATGTGCCCTCTCTCGCGCTCTCTCTCTCTCTCCCCCTCCCCCCCCATTCTCTCTCTCTCCCTCATGTTCGTTCGTTTGTTCTCTCTCTCTCTCTTTCTCTCTCTATCTCCCTCTCCCTCGTGTTTTTCTCTCTCTCACTCGTGTTGTCTCTCATCTTTTCTCTCTCATTCGTTCTCTCTCTCTCTCTCTCTCCCTCGTGTTCGTTCGTTCATTCGTTCGTTCTCTCTATCTCTCTCTTGTTTTCTCTCTCTATCTCTCCCCCTCGTGTTATCTCTCTCTCGCTCGTGTTTTCTCTGTCGCCTGTTCTCTCTCTCCCCTCATGTTTGTTCGTTCGTTTGTTCTCTCTCTCTCTTTCTCGCTCGTGTTCTCTCTCTATCTCCCTCTCCCTCGTGTTTGTCTCTCTCTCACTCGTGTTGTGTCTCGTGTTTTCTCTTTCTCATGTGCTCTCTCTCGCTCTCCCTCGTGTTATCTCTCTCTCGCTCGTGTTTTCTCTGTCGCCTGTTCTCTCTCTCCCCTCATATTCTCTCTCTCTCTCTCTCTCTCTCTCTCCCTCATGTTCGTTCGTTCGTTTGTTCTCTCTCTATCTCTCTCTCTCTCTCTCTCTCTCTCTCACTCGTGTTCTCTCTCTATCTCCCTCTCCCTCGTGTTTTTCTCTCTCTCACTCGTGTTGTGTCTCGTGTTTTCTCTTTCTCATGTGCTCTCTCTCGCTCTCCCTCATGTTCGTTCGTTCGTTCATTCTCTCTCTCTCTATCTCTTCCTCCCTCGTGTTTTCTCTCTCTCTCACTCCTTCTCTCTCACTCCTTCTCTCTCACTCCTTCTCTCTCTCGTATTCTCTCTCTCGTATTCTCTCTCACTCCTTCTCTCTCACTCCTTCTCTCTCACTCCTTCTCTCTCACTCCTTCTCTCTCTCATGTTCTTCTCTCTCTCTCCCTCCCTGGTGTTCTCTCTCTCTCTCCCTGGTGTTCGTTTGTTCCTTCGTTCGTTTTCTCTCTGTCTCAATCATGTTCTGTCTCTCTCGCTCGTGTTTTCTCTGTCTCTCTCCCCCTAATATTTTCTCTCTCTCTCCCTCATGTTCATTCGTTTGTTCTCTCTCTCTCTCTCTCTTTCTCGCTCGTGTTCTCTGTCTCTCTCTCCCTCGTGTTCGTTCATTCGTTCGTTCATTCGTTTTCTCTCTCTCGCGTTCCCGTGTTCTTTCTCTCTATCTTTCTCTTTCTCGCTTGTGTTCTCTCGCTCTCGCACGTGTTCTCTCTCTCTCCCTCTTTGTTCGTACTCTCTATCTCTCTCTCTGGTGTTCTATCTCTCTCTCTCCCTCGTGTGCTCTCTCTCTCCCTCGTGTTATCTCTCCCTCGTGTTATCTCTCTCTCGCTCGTGTTTTCTCTGTCGCGTGTTCTGTCTGTCTCTCTCTCTCTCGTTCATTCGTTCGTTCGTTCTCGCTCTCTCTCGTGTTCTCTCTCTCTCTCTTTCTCGCTCATGTTCTCTCTCTTGCTCGTGTTCTCTCTCTATCTCTCTCTCTTATTCGTTCGTTCGTTCTCTATCTCTCTCCCTCCCCCTCTCTCTCTCTCTCTCTCACACTCGTGTTCTCTCTCGTTCTCTCGCTCGTGTTCTCCGCGCGCTCTCTCTCTCTCTCTCCCTCATGTTCATCCGTTCCTTCTCTCTATCTCTCTCTCTTGTGCTCTCTCTCTCTCTCTCTCTCCCCCTTGCTCATGTTCTCTCTCTCGCTCGTGTTCTTTCTCTCTCTCTCCATCTCTCTCTCTCTCTCTCTCTCTCTCTCGCTCATGTTCTCTCTCTCGCTCGTATTCTTCTCTCCCTCTCGTGTTCTCTCTCTATTTCTTGTGCTCTCTCTCTCTCTCTCTCTGGTTTTCTCTCTTTCTCCCTTGTGTTCTCTGTCCCTCTCTCTCTGTCCCTCCTGTTCGTGTTCTCTCTCTCTCCCTCTCCCTCGTGTTTGTTCTCTCTCTCTCTTGCTCGTGTTCTCTCTCCCCCTCATGTTCATTTGTTCATTCGTTCATTCTTTCTCTCTCCCTCGTTCTCTCTCTCTCTGCCTCACGTTTGATTGTTCGTTCTCTCTCGTGTTCTCTCTTTATCTCTCTCTCACTTGTGTTCGTTTTTTTCTCTCTCTTTCTCTCTCCCTTATGTTATTTCTCACTCCCTAGTGTTCGTTCGTTCTCTCTCTCTCTCTCTGTCTCTCTCTCTCTCTCTCACACACACATACTCTCGTGTTCTCTCTGTTTCTCTCCCTTATGTTCTCTGTCTCTCTCCACCTTGTGTTTGTTCTCTCTCTCTCTCGCTCGTGTTCTCTCTCTCGCTCGTGTTCTCTCTCTCTCTCCCCCTTGTGTTCTCTCTCTCTTTCTTTCTCGTGTTCTCTCTCTCTCTCGTGTTCTCTCTCTCTCTCTCGTGTTCTCTCTCTCTCGCTCGTGTTCTCTCTCTCGCTCGTGTTCTCTCTCTCTCTCCCCCTTGTGTTCTCTCTCTCTTTCTTTCTCGTGTTCTCTCTCTCTCTCGTGTTCTCTCTCTCTCCCTCGTGTTCTCTCTCTCTCTCTCTCTCCCTCTCTCTCTCCGCCTCGTGTTCTCTCTCTCCCCCTCATGTTCGTTCTCTCTCTCTCTCGTGCTCTCGTGTGTGTGTCTCTCTCTCTCTCTCTCTTTCTTGCTCGTGTTCTCTCTCTCTCTCTCTCCCTCGTTCGTTCTCTCTATCTCTCTCTTGTTTTCTCTCTCTATCTCACTCTCCCTTGTGTGCTCTCTCTCTCCCTCGTGTTATCTCTCTCTCGCTCGTGTTTTCTCTGTCGCCTGTTCTCTCTCTCCCCTCATGTTCGTTCGTTCGTTCGTTCGTTCGTTCGTTTGTTTGTTCTCTCTCTCTCTCTCTCTCTCTCTCCTTCTCGCTCGTGTTCTCTCTCTATCTCCCTCTCCCTCGTGTTTTTCTCTCTCTCACTCGTGTTGTGTCTCGTGTTTTCTCTTTCTCATGTGCTCTCTCTCGCTCTCCCTCATGTTCGTTCGTTCGTTCGTTCGTTCTTTCTCTCTCTCTCGTGTTCTCTCTCTATCTCTTCCTCCCTCGTGTTTTCTCTCTCTCTCACTCCTTTTCTCTCACTCCTTTTCTCTCACTCCTTTTCTCTCACTCCTTTTCTCTCTCTCGTATTCTCTCTCACTCCTTCTCCCTCGTATTCTCTCTCTCGTATTCTCTCTCTCTCTCTCTCTCTCTCTCCTCTCTCTCTCCTCTCTCTCTCTCTCTCTCTCTCTCTCTCTCTCTCTCTCTCTCTCCCCCCCGGTGTT
>NW_026868347.1:27500-35000 GCF_020745735.1 Hemiscyllium ocellatum
GTTTTCTCTCTCTCGTTCGTTCTCTCTCTCTCTCTCTCTCTCCCCCTCGTGCTTTGTCTCTGTCTCCATCATATTCTCTCTCTCTCTCCCTCATGTTTGTTCATTCTCTCTCTCTCTCTCGTGTTCTCTCTCTATCACTTCCTCCCTCGTGTTTTCTCTCTCTCTCTCACTCCTTCTCTCTCTCGTATTCTCTCTCTCTCTCTCCCTCTCTTGTTCTCTCTCTCTCTCTCTCCCTGGTGTTCTCTCTCTCTCCCTGGTGTTCGTTTGTTCCTTCGTTCGTTTTCTCTCTGTCTCAATCATGTTCTGTCTCTCTCGCTCGTGTTTTCTCTGTTGCGTATTCTCTCTCTCTCTCTCTCCCCCTCATATTTTCACTCTCTCTCTCTCTCTGTCTCGCTCGTGTTCTCTCTCTCTCTCTCTCTCTCTGTCTCGCTCGTGTTCTCTCTCTCTCCCTCGTGTTCGTTCATTCGTTCGTTCATTCGTTCTCTCTCTCTCTCGTGTTCCCGTGTTCTTTCTCTCTATCTCTCTCTTTCTCGCTCGTGTTCTCTCGCTCTCGCTCGTGTTCTCTCTCTCTCCCTCTTTGTTCGTATTCTCTATCTCTCTCTCTGGTGTTCTCTCTCTATCTCTCTCTCTCGTGTGCGCTCTCTCTCTCTCTCTCCCTCGTGTTATCTCTCCCTCGTGTTATCTCTCTCTCGCTCGTGTTTTCTCTGTTGCGTGTTCTCTCTCTCTCTCTCTCTCTCCCCCTCATATTTTCTCTCTCTCCCTCATGTTCATTCGTTTGTTCTCTCTCTCTCTCTCTCTTTCTCGCTCGTGTTCTCTCTCTCTCTCTCCCTCGTTCGTTCATTCGTTCGTTCATTCGTTCTCTCTCTCTCTCGCGTTCCCGTGTTCTTTCTCTCTATCTCTCTCTTTCTCGCTCGTGTTCTCTCGCTCTCGCTCGTGTTCTCTCTCTCTCTCCCTCTTTGTTCGTATTCTCTATCTCTCTCTGTGGTGTTCTCTCTCTATCTCTCTCTCTCGTGTGCTGTCTCTCTCTCTCTCTCTCCCTCGTGTTATCTCTCTCTCGCTTGTGTTTTCTCTGTCGCGTGTTCTGTCTCTCTCTCTCGTTCATTCGTTCATTCGTTCTCGCTCTCTCTCATGTTCTCTCTCTCTCTTTCTCGCTCGTGTTCTCTCTCTTGCTCGTGTTCTCTCTCTATCTCTCTCTCTTATTCGTTCGTTCGTTCTCTATCTCTCTCCCTCCCTCTCTCTCTCTCTCTCTCTCACACACTCGTGTTCTCTCTCGTTCTCTCGCTCGTGTTCTCCGCGCGCTCTCTCTCTCTCTCCCTCATGTTCATCCGTTCCTTCTCTCTATCTCTCTCTCTTGTGCTCTCTCTCTCTCTCTCTCTCCCCCTCGCTCATGTTCTCTCTCTCGCTCGTGTTCTTTCTCTCTCTCTCTCTCTCTCTCTCTCGCTCATGTTCTCTCTCTCGCTCGTATTCTTCTCTCCCTCTCGTGTTCTCTCTCTATTTCTTGTGCTCTCTCTCTCTCTCTCTGGTTTTCTCTCTTTCTCCCTTGTGTTCTCTGTCCCTCTCTCTCTGTCCTTCCTGTTCGTGTTCTCTCTCTCTCCCTCTCCCTCTCCCTCTCCCTCGTGTTTGTTCTCTCTCTCTCGCTCGTGTTCTCTCTCCCCCTCATGTTCATTTGTTCATTCGTTCATTCTTTCTCTCTCCCTCGTTCTCTCTCTCTCTGCCTCACGTTTGATTGTTCGTTCTCTCTCGTGTTCTCTCTTTATCTCTCTCTCACTTGTGTTCGTTTTTTTCTCTCTCTTTCTCTCTCCCTTATGTTATTTCTCACTCCCTAGTGTTCGTTCGTTCTCTCTCTCTCTCACACACACATACTCTCGTGTTCTCTCTGTTTCTCTCCC
Organism: Hemiscyllium ocellatum; assembly: GCF_020745735.1. Classification (NCBI taxonomy): domain Eukaryota; kingdom Metazoa; phylum Chordata; class Chondrichthyes; order Orectolobiformes; family Hemiscylliidae; genus Hemiscyllium; species Hemiscyllium ocellatum. The sequence goes on from NW_026868347.1 coordinate 29,390, forward strand.
TTATGTTCTCTGTCTCTCTCCACCTTGTGTTTGTTCTCTCTCTCTCTCGCTCGTGTTCTCTCTCTCTTTCTTTCTCGTGTTCTCTCTCTCTCTCGTGTTCTCTCTCTCTCCCTCGTGTTCTCTCTCTCTCTCTCTCTCTCTCCCTCTCCCTCTCTCTCTCCGCCTCGTGTTCTCTCTCTCCCCCTCATGTTCATTCTCTCTCTCTCTCGTGCTCTCGTGTGTGTGTGTCTCTCTCTCTCTCTCTCTCTTTCTCGCTCGTGTTCTCTCTCTCTCTCTCTCTCCCTCGTTCGTTCTCTCTATCTCTCTCTTGTTTTCTCTCTCTATCTCACTCTCCCTTGTGTGCTCTCTCTCTCCCTCGTGTTATCTCTCTCTCGCTCGTGTTTTCTCTGTCGCCTGTTCTCTCTCTCCCCTCATGTTCGTTCGTTCGTTCGTTCGTTCGTTTGTTCTCTCTCTCTCTCTCTCTCCTTCTCGCTCGTGTTCTCTCTCTATCTCCCTCTCCCTCGTGTTTTTCTCTCTCTCACTCGTGTTGTGTCTCGTGTTTTCTCTTTCTCATGTGCTCTCTCTCGCTCTCCCTCATGTTCGTTCGTTCGTTCGTTCGTTCGTTCTTTCTCTCTCTCTCTCTCGTGTTCTCTCTCTATCTCTTCCTCCCTCGTGTTTTCTCTCTCTCTCACTCCTTCTCTCTCACTCCTTTTCTCTCACTCCTTTTCTCTCTCTCGTATTCTCTCTCTCGTATTCTCTCTCACTCCTTCTCTCTCGTATTCTCTCTCTCGTATTCTCTCTCTCTCTCTCTCTCTCTCTCTCCCCTCTCTCTCTCTCTCTCTCTCCCCCCCGGTGTTCTCTCTCTCTCCCTCATGTTCTTTCGTTTGTTCTCTCTCTCTCTTTCTCGCTCGTGTTCTCTCTCTATCTCCCTCTCCCTCGTGTTTTTCTCTCTCTCACTCGTGTTGTCTCTCGTGTTTTCTCTCTCTCGTTCGTTCTCTCTCTCTCTCTCTCTCCCCCTCGTGCTTTGTCTCTGTCTCAATCATATTCTCTCTCTCTCCCTCATGTTTGTTCATTCTCTCTCTCTCTCTCTCTCTCGTATTCTCTCTCTCGTATTCTCTCTCTCCCCCTCGTGTTCTCTGTCTCCCTCATGTTCGTTCTCTCTCTCTCGTGCTCTCGTGTGTTTCTCTCTCTCTCTCTCTCTCTCTCTGATGTTTGTTCGTTCTCTCTCTCTCACTCGCCTTCTCTCTCTCGCGTTCTCTCTCTCTCGTGTTCTCTCTCCCAGGTGTTATCTCTCTCGCTCTTGTTCTCTCTCTCTCTCATGTTCTCTCTCTATCTCTTGTATTTTCACTCTCGTGTTTTTCTCTCTCTCTCTCTCCCTACTGTTCTCTTCCTCTCTCGCTCCCACTCGTGTTCTGTCTCTATCTCTCTCTCTCTCCCTCATGTTCGTTTGTTCGTTCGTTCTCTCTCTCTCTCATGTTCTCTCTCTATTTCTCTCTCCCTCGTGTTTTCTCTCTCTCTCACTCCCTCATATTCTCTTTCTCCCTCTCTCCACCTCGTGTTCTCTCTCTCTCCCTCATGTTCATTCTTTTGTTCTCTCTCTCTCTCTCTCTCTCTCTCTCTGTCACTTGTATTCATTTTCTCTCTCTCTTTCTCACTCCCTCGTGTTCTCTCTCCCTCTCCTTCATGTTCGTTTGTTCGTTCGTTCTCTCTCGTGTTCTCTCTCTGTCTCTCTCTCACTTGTGTTTGTTTTCTCTCACCTTCTCTCTCTCTCTCTCTCTTTCTCTTTCTCTCTCTCGTATTCTCTCTCTCTCTCATGTTCTTCTCTCTCTCTCTCCCTCCCTTGTTCTCTCTCTCTCTCCCTGGTGTTCTCTCTCTCTCCCTGGTGTTCGTTTGTTCCTTCGTTCGTTTTCTCTCTGTCTCAATCATGTTCTGTCTCTCTCGCTCGTGTTTTCTCTGTTGCGTGTTCTCTCTCTCTCTCCCCCTAATATTTTCTCTCTCTCTCCCTCATGTTCATTCGTTTGTTCTCTCTCTCTCTCTCTGTTTCTCGCTCGTGTTCTCTCTCTCTCTCTCTCCCTCGTGTTCGTTCGTTCATTCGTTCATTCATTCGTTTTCTCTCTCTCGCGTTCCCGTGTTCTTTCTCTCTATCTCTCTCTTTCTCGCTCTTGTTCTCTCTCTCTCCCTCTTTGTTCGTACTCTCTATCTCTTTCTCTTGTTTTCTCTCTCTATCTCTCTCTCCCTCGTGTTATCTCTCTCTCCCTCGTGTTTTCTCTGTCGCGTGTTCTGTCTCTCTCTCTCTCCCCTCTCTCTCTCTCTCTCTCTCTCTCTCGTGTTCTTCTCTCTCTCTCTCCCTGGTGTTCTCTCTCTCTCCCTGGTGTTCGTTTGTTCCTTCGTTCGTTTTCTCTCTGTCTCAATCATGTTCTGTCTCTCTCGCTCGTGTTTTCTCTGTTGCGTGTTCTCTCTCTCTCTCTCCCCCTAATATTTTCTCTCTCTCTCCCTCATGTTCATTCGTTTGTTCTCTCTCTCTCTCTCTCTGTTTCTCGCTCGTGTTCTCTCTCTCTCTCTCTCCCTCGCGTTCGTTCGTTCATTCGTTCATTCATTCGTTTTCTCTCTCTCGCGTTCCCGTGTTCTTTCTCTCTATCTCTCTCTTTCTCGCTCGTGTTCTCTCTCTCTCCCTCTTTGTTCGTACTCTCTATCTCTTTCTCTTGTTTTCTCTCTCTATCTCTCTCTCCCTCGTGTTATCTCTCTCTCCCTCGTGTTTTCTCTGTCGCGTGTTCTGTCTCTCTCTCTCTCCCCTCTCTCTCTCTCTCATGTTCGTTCGTTTGTTCGTTCTCGCTCTCTCTCATGTTCTCTCTCTCTCTCTTTCTCGCTCGTGTTCTCTCTCTCTCTCCCTCGTGTTCGTTCATTCGTTCGTTCATTCGTTCTCTCTCTCTCGCGTTCCCGTGTTCTTTCTCTCTATCTCTCTCTTTCTCGCTCGTGTTCTCTCGTTCTCGCTCGTGTTCTCTCTCTCTCCTTCTTTGTTCGTACTCTCTATATCTCTCTCTTGTGTTCTCTCCCTCGTGTTATCTCTCTCTCGCTCGTGTTTTCTCTGTCGCGTTTTCTGTCTCTCTCTCTCCCTCTCTCTCCTCTCTCTCTCTCTCTCTCTCTCTCATGTTCATTTGTTCGTTCGTTCTCGCTCTCTCTCGTGTTCTCTCTCTCTCTCTTTCTCGCTCGTGTTCTCTCTCTTGCTCGTGTTCTCTCTCTATCTCTCTCTCTTATTCGTTCGTTCTCTCTCTCTCACACACACACATGTTCTCTCTCATTCTCTCGCTCGTGTTCTCTCTCTCGCTCGTGTTCTCTGCGCTCTCTCTCTCTCTCTCCCTCATGTTCATCCGTTCCTTCTCTCTATCTCTCTGTCTTGTGCGCTCTCCCTCTCCCTCTCTCTCTCTCTCTCTCTCTCTCTCTCTCTCTCTCTCTCTCTCCCCCCCTCTCCCTCTCTCTCTCTTTCTCTCTCTCTCTCTCTCTCGTATTCTCTCTCTCTCTCGTGTTCTTCTCTCTCTCTCTCCCTGGTGTTCTCTCTCTCTCTCCCTGGTGTTCGTTTGTTCCTTCGTTCGTTTTCTCTCTGTCTCAATCATGTTCTGTCTCTCTCGCTCGTGTTTTCTCTGTTGCGTGTTCTTTCTCTCTCTCTCTCCCCCTAATATTTTCTCTCTCTCTCCCTCATGTTCATTCGTTTGTTCTCTCTCTCTCTCTCTCTCTTTCTCGCTCGTGTTCTCTCTCTCTCTCCCTCGTGTTCGTTCATTCGTTCATTCATTCGTTTTCTCTCTCTCGTGTTCCCGTGTTCTTTCTCTCTATCTCTCTCTTTCTCGCTCGTGTTCTCTCGCTCTCGCTCGTGTTCTCTCTCTCACCCTCTTTGTTCGTACTCTCTATCTCTCTCTCTGGTATTCTCTCTCTATCTCTCTCTCCCTCGTGTGCTCTCTCTCTCTCTCCCTCGTGTTATCTCTCTCTCGCTCGTGTTTTCTCTGTCGTGTGTTCTGTCTCTCTCTCTTCCCCCTCTCTCTCTCTCTCTCTCATGTTCGTTCGTTCATTCGTTCGTTCTCGCTCTCTCTCGTGTTCTCTCTCTCTCTCTTTCTCGTTCGTGTTCTCTCTCTCTCTCTCCCTCATTCATTCGTTCGTTCTCTCTATCTCTCTCTTGTTTTCTCTCTCTATCTCACTCTCCCTTGTGTGCTCTCTCTCTCTCCCTCGTGTTATCTCTCTCTCGCTCGTGTTTTCTCTGTCGCCTGTTCTCTCTCTCCCCTCATGTTCGTTCGTTCGTTCTCACTCTCTCTCTCTCTCTCTCTCTCTCTCTCTCGCTCGTGTTCTCTCTCTATCTCCCTCTCCCTCGTGTTTTTCTCTCTCTCACGCGTGTTGTGTCTCGTGTTTTCTCTTTCTCATGTGCTCTCTCTCGCTCTCACTCATGTTCGTTCGTTCATTCTCTCTCTCTCTCTCTCTCTCGTGTTCTCTCTCTATCTCTTCCTCCCTCGTGTTTTCTCTCTCTCTCACTCCTTCTCTCTCACTCCTTTTCTCTCACTCCTTTTCTCTCTCTCGTATTCTCTCTCTCGTATTCTCTCTCACTCCTTCTCTCTCGTATTCTCTCTCTCTCTCTCTCTCTCTCTCTCTCTCTCTCTCTCTCTCTCCCCCTGGTGTTCTCTCTCTATCCCTCATGTTCGTTTGTTCGTTCGTTCGTTCGTTCTCTCTCTCCCCCTCGTGCTTTCTCTCTGTCTCAACCATGTTCTGTCTCTCTCGCTCGTGTTTTCTCTGTTGCGTGTTTTCTCTCTCTCTCTCCCCCTCATATTCTCTCTCTCTCCCTCATGTTCGTTCGTTTGTTCTCTCTCTCTCTTTCTCGCTCGTGTTCTCTCTCTACCTCCCTCTCCCTCGTGTTTTTCTCTCTCTCACTCGTGTTGTCTCTCGTGTTTTCTCTCTCTCGTTCGTTCTCTCTCTCTCTCTCTCTCTCTCTCTCTCTCTCTCTCTCTCCCCCTCGTGCTTTGTCTCTGTCTCAATCATATTCTCTCTCTCTCCCTCATGTTTGTTCTCTCTCTCTCCCTCCCTCTCTCTCTCTCTCTCTCTCTCTCGTGTTCTCTCTCTATCACTTCCTCCCTCGTGTTTTCGCTCTCTCACTCCTTCTCTCTCACTCCTTCTCTCTCACTCCTTCTCTCTCTCGTATTCTCTCTCTCTCGTGTTCTTCTCTCTCTCTCTCCCTCCCTTGTTCTCTCTCTCTCTCCCTGGTGTTCTCTCTCTCTCCCTGGTGTTCGTTTGTTCCTTCGTTCGTTTTCTCTCTGTCTCAATCATGTTCTGTCTCTCTCACTCGTGTTTTCTCTGTTGCGTGTTCTCTCTCTCTCTCCCCCTAATATTTTCTCTCTCTCTCCCTCATGTTCATTCGTTTGTTCTCTCTTTCTCTCTCTCTCTTTCTCGCTCGTGTTCTCTCTCTCTCTCCCTCGTGTTCGTTCATTCGTTTTCTCTCTCTCGCGTTCCCGTGTTCTTTCTCTCTCTCGCTCGTGTTCTCTCGCTCTCGCTCGTGTTCTCTCTCTCTCCCTCTTTGTTCGTACTCTCTATCTCTCTCTCTGGTGTTCTCTCTCTATCTCTCTCTCCCTCGCATGCTCTCTCTCTCTCTCTCTCCCTC
>NW_026868348.1:10000-17500 GCF_020745735.1 Hemiscyllium ocellatum
AACCAGCGACACTTAGAATATTTTTGAAGCAGTACAAATCAGTAACCAGCGACACTTAGAATATTTTTGGAGCAGTACAAATCAGTAACCAGCGACACTTAGAATATTTTTGAAGCAGTACAAATCAGTAACCACTGACACTTAGAATATTTTTGAAGCAGTACAAATCAGTAACCAGCGACACTTAGAATATTTTTGAAGCAGTACAAATCAGTAACCACTGACACTTAGAATATTTTTGAAGCAGTACAAATCAGTAACCGCTGACACTTAGAATATTTTTGAAGCAGTACAAATCAGTAACCAGCGACACTTAGAATATTTTTGGAGCAGTACAAATCAGTAACCACTGACACTTAGAATATTTTTGAAGCAGTACAAATCAGTAACCGGCGACACTTAGAATATTTTTGAAGCAGTACAAATCAGTAACCACTGACACTTAGAATATTTTTGAAGCAGTACAAATCAGTAACCGCTGACACTTAGAATATTTTTGAAGCAGTACAAATCAGTAACCAGCGACACTTAGAATATTTTTGGAGCAGTACAAATCAGTAACCAGCCCCACTTAGAATATTTTTGAGCAGTACAAATCAGTAACCAGCGACACTTAGAATATTTTTGAAGCAGTACAAATCAGTAACCACTGACACTTAGAATATTTTTGAAGCAGTACAAATCAGTAACCAGCGACACTTAGAATATTTTTGGAGCAGTACAAATCAGTAACCAGCGACACTTAGAATATTTTTGAAGCAGTACAAATCAGTAACCAGCGACACTTAGAATATTTTTGAGCAGTACAAATCAGTAACCAGCCCCACTTAGAATATTTTTGAGCAGTACAAATCAGTAACCAGCGACACTTAGAATATTTTTGAAGCAGTACAAATCAGTAACCACTGACACTTAGAATATTTTTGAAGCAGTACAAATCAGTAACCAGCGACACTTAGAATATTTTTGGAGCAGTACAAATCAGTAACCAGCGACACTTAGAATATTTTTGAAGCAGTACAAATCAGTAACCAGCGACACTTAGAATATTTTTGGAGCAGTACAAATCAGTAACCAGCGACACTTAGAATATTTTTGAAGCAGTACAAATCAGTAACCACTGACACTTAGAATATTTTTGAAGCAGTACAAATCAGTAACCAGCGACACTTAGAATATTTTTGAAGCAGTACAAATCAGTAACCACTGACACTTAGAATATTTTTGAAGCAGTACAAATCAGTAACCAGCGACACTTAGAATATTTTTGGAGCAGTACAAATCAGTAACCACTGACACTTAGAATATTTTTGAAGCAGTACAAATCAGTAACCAGCGACACTTAGAATATTTTTGAAGCAGTACAAATCAGTAACCACTGACACTTAGAATATTTTTGAAGCAGTACAAATCAGTAACCGCTGACACTTAGAATATTTTTGAAGCAGTACAAATCAGTAACCAGCGACACTTAGAATATTTTTGGAGCAGTACAAATCAGTAACCACTGACACTTAGAATATTTTTGAAGCAGTACAAATCAGTAACCAGCGACACTTAGAATATTTTTGGAGCAGTACAAATCAGTAACCACTGACACTTAGAATATTTTTGAAGCAGTACAAATCAGTAACCAGCGACACTTAGAATATTTTTGAAGCAGTACAAATCAGTAACCACTGACACTTAGAATATTTTTGAAGCAGTACAAATCAGTAACCAGCGACACTTAGAATATTTTTGAAGCAGTACAAATCAGTAACCACTGACACTTAGAATATTTTTGAAGCAGTACAAATCAGTAACCAGCGACACTTAGAATATTTTTGAAGCAGTACAAATCAGTAACCAGCGACACTTAGAATATTTTTGGGAGCAGTACAAATCAGTAACCAGCGACACTTAGAATATTTTTGAAGCAGTACAAATCAGTAACCACTGACACTTAGAATATTTTTGAAGCAGTACAAATCAGTAACCAGCGACACTTAGAATATTTTTGAAGCAGTACAAATCAGTAACCACTGACACTTAGAATATTTTTGAAGCAGTACAAATCAGTAACCGCTGACACTTAGAATATTTTTGAAGCAGTACAAATCAGTAACCAGCGACACTTAGAATATTTTTGAAGCAGTACAAATCAGTAACCACTGACACTTAGAATATTTTTGGAGCATTACAAATCAGTAACCAGCGACACTTAGAATATTTTTGGAGCAGTACAAATCAGTAACCAGCGACACTTAGAATATTTTTGAAGCAGTACAAATCAGTAACCAAGTGCATTTTTGAATTGGTTACTGATTTCTCCGTTGAAGTTGGGGCTGCGGTTGGCTTCAGTTAGTGGTGGGGGCTTAATTTTCGCCGAGGGAGCGTGTCCCGGTAGTGTCTCCGAGGAAGTGGTACCTATTGAAGGGGGTGTTTCTGAATTTGGGCCCTTTTTGAGTGGCATTGCCGGATGGGTTTTGTGTTGAAGGCTTCCAAATCGGGTAGCTCAGCCGGATTTGACCCGGCGGTTCTACCGACTGTCACGCCTTCGAGGGGGGACTGTTGTCTAAGTTCAGGCCGAATTTGGTGAATTTCCTAAGTCGGGAAGTGGTCCAACGGGTTGGGAGTGAACCTAACTGCTCATACCGACTTTGAGGCTTTGGGCCGGGTAGCACAGTCGGATTTGACCCGGCGGTTCTGCCGAATGCCTGGCCTTCGAGGGGGGACTGCCCTCTGAGTTCAGGCCGAATTTGGTGATTTTCCTAAGTCGGGAAGTGGTCCAAACGGGGATGGGAGTGAACCTGACAGCTCATACCGACATTGGGGCTTCCAAGCCGGGTAGCTCAGTCGGATTTGATCCGGCGATTCTGCCGACTTCCACGCCTTCGAGCGGGGACTCTCCTCTAAGTTCAGGCCGAATTTGGTGAATTTCCTAAGTCGGGAAGTGGTCCAAACGGGGATGGGAGTGAACCTAACTGCTCATACCAACTTTGAGGCTTTGGGGCCGGGTAGCACAGTCGGATTTGACCCGGCGGTTCTGCCGAATGCCTGGCCTTCGAGGGGGGCCTGCCCTCTGAGTTCAGGCCGAATTTGGTGATTTTCCTAAGTCGGGAAGTGGTCCAAACGGGGATGGGAGTGAACCTGACAGCTCATACCGACTTTGGGGCTTCCAAGCCGGGTAGCTCAACCGGATTTGATCCGGCGGTTCTAGCGACTGCCACGGCTTCGAGGGGGGACTGTTGTCTAAGTTCAGGCCGAATTTGGTGAATTTCCCGAGTCGGGAAGTGGTCCAAACGGGGATGGGAGTGAACCTGACAGCTCTTACCGACATTGAGGCTTCGGGGCCGGGTAGCTCAGTCGGATTTGACCCGGCGATTCTGCCGACTTCCACGCCTTCGAGCGGGGACTCTCCTCTAAGTTCAGGCCGAATTTGGTGAATTTCCTAAGTCGGGAAGTGGTCCAAACGGGGATGGGAGTGAACCTGACAGCTCTTACCGACTTTGGGGCTTCCAAGCCGGGTAGCTCAACCGGATTTGATCCGGCGGTTCTAGCGACTGTCACGCCTTCGAGGGGGGACTGTTGTATAAGTTCAGGCCGAATTTGGTGAATTTCCCGAGTCGGGAAGTGGTCCAAACGGGGATGGGAGTGAACCTGACAGCTCTTACCGACTTTGGGGCTTCCAAGCCGGGTAGCTCAACCGGATTTGATCCGGCGGTTCTGCCGACTGTCACGCCTTCGAGGGGGGACTGTTGTATAAGTTCAGGCCGAATTTGGTGAATTTCCCGAGTCGGGAAGTGGTCCAAACGGGGATGGGAGTGAACCTGACAGCTCTTACCGACTTTGAGGCTTCGGGGCCGGGTAGCTCAGCCGGATTTGATCCGGCGGTTCTGCCGACTGTCACGCCTTCGAGGGGGGACTGTCCTCTGAGTTCAGGCCGAATTTGGTGAATTTCCCGAGTCGGGAAGTGGTCCAAACGGGGATGGGAGTGAACCTGACAGCTCATACCGACTTTGAGGCTTCCAAGCCGGGTAGCTCAGCCGGATTTGACCCGGCGATTCTGCCGACTTCCACGCCTTCGAGGGGGGACTGCCCTCTGAGTTCAGGCCGAATTTGGTGCATTTCCCGAGTCGGGAAGTGGTCTCTGTCACAACGGGGGCAAGTGTCTGAAGAGGTAAAGTGAGTAACCAGCACAGCTTAGGGAAGGGTTCCAAAGTTCTCAACAATGTGAATTCGGTTACCAGGAAAGCTTAGGAAAGTTGCCTGACTGTCCCAAACGAATGAACTGCAAAACTTAGGGAACATGCCCGAAGATGCTTAAAAGTGTGAAATCAGTAAGCAGGAAAGCATAGGAAAGTGCCTGAAAGTGCTAAATGAGTAACATGAAAAACGTAGAAAAATGCCCGAAAATGTTTAAAAGTGTGAACTCAGTAACCAGCAAAACTTAGTAAAACGTTGGAAAAGCAGAAATGAGTAACCAGAAAAACTTAGAAAAATGTTTGAAAATGAGAAATGAGTAACCAGAAAAACTTAGAAAAATGTTTGAAAATGAGAAATGAGTAACCAAGAAAACTTAGAAAAATGCCCAAAAAGAAGAAATCAGTAACCAGAAAAACTTAGAAAAATGTTTGAAAATGAGAAATGAGTAACCAGAAAAACTTAGAAAAATGTTTGAAAATGAGAAATGAGTAACCAAGAAAACTTAGAAAAATGCCCAAAAAGAAGAAATCAGTAACCAGAAAAACTTAGAAAAATGTTTGAAAATGAGAAATGAGTAACCAAGAAAACTTAGAAAAATGTTTGAAAATGAGAAATGAGTAACCAAGAAAACTTAGAAAAATGCCCAAAAAGAAGAAATCAGTAACCAGAAAAACTTAGAAAAATGTTTGAAAATGAGAAATGAGTAACCAAGAAAACTTAGAAAAATGCCCAAAAAGAAGAAATCAGTAACCAGAAAAACTTAGAAAAATGTTTGAAAATGAGAAATGAGTAACCAAGAAAACTTAGAAAAATGCCCAAAAAGAAGAAATCAGTAACCAGAAAAACTTAGAAAAATGTTTGAAAATGAGAAATGAGTAACCAGAAAAACTTAGAAAAATGTTTGAAAATGAGAAATGAGTAACCAAGAAAACTTAGAAAAATGCCCAAAAAGAAGAAATCAGTAACCAGAAAAACTTAGAAAAATGTTTGAAAATGAGAAATGAGTAACCAAGAAAACTTAGAAAAATGCCCGAAAAGAAGAAATCAGTAACCAGAAAAACTTAGAAAAATTTTCGGCCAAGTGTGAAAAATATTCTAAGTGTCAGCGGAGGAAAATGCCGAAGCATCGGGAAAGATTCAAAAACTCATGCCGAACATGAGTTCCGAAGTGCCGGAGGAACTGGGCGAATTGAGCCCGGCGGTTGGCCAGATGTCGTTTTGAGTCTGCAGCCCGAAAACTTTAACTTTGTCTGCCGCGGAAGTCTGGACCGGGAAAAATCCAAACGGTTTTGCCGGGTTCGAGTTCCAGAGCGAAGCAGTCGAATTTGAAATTCAGACCCATTCAGTGCCACTTGACATTGTGACACAGTGAGGTTGGCGGGGTACCCGGAGATTTCTGGGAACACGATTTTTAGAACAAAATGGCGGCGCGGGACCACTTTGAAAGGCATCCGAAAAACGGTTCCGCGGGCAGAGCACTTGAATGACAGGCCTGTGTGCATGCCCAAGAGCTCTCGGAAGTCTAATTTTTGACACTTTGTCAAATTTTCGACAGACTTACCCAACTCTTGCTGCCTGTTCTAAGAATCAGTCAGAGGCCTGTGCGGCGGTCTCTTGACACTTTGGAGGGCGGGCAAACCCCACGTTGACTCCGGCCGTCCCTCCAAAAGGCACTTGCTATTGGGGGAAAGGATTGCAAGTAGCCTGGTTCCCGTGGGAGCGGCCAGGAAGGGTGCAGGCTGGCCCTTGCCTGAGCATTCCCAAAACCCTCTTCCGCTGAGAGCAGACCTCGCACGCCGCACTACCGGCTCTGGGAGTGGTTGGCCGCTATTGTACATAGTCCGGTCCTTCCTCTGCCACCCGGCAAGTGCGATGGCTCTGCCGCCCTGCGGTGCTCGTCACCCAGGTTTGGGGAACACGATACTTAGAACATGTTGGCGGCTCGGGACCTGCAGGCGAAAGGGGCCCCGTGGTGCTGAGCACATCGACCTCGGGTCTCAGTGCAAGCCGGAGAGTTCGCGGAAGTCTTAAAAGATTTTGACATCTGCTCAAATCTTTGACAGGCTTGCCTGACTCTTTCCGTCCGTTCTAAGAATCAGTCGGAGGCCGGGGCGGGGACGGTCTCTTGACACACGGAGGGTTGGCTTCCCTCCTCAGGTGTTTGTGTCGAAAATGAAGGCGAGAGATGCAAGCGTCCTGGTTCCCCTGGGTGCTGCCAGCAAGGGTGCAGGCTGACCCTTGCCTGAGCACTCCCAAAAGCCTCTTAAGCTGAGAGCAGGCGCCGCACTACCGGCTCTGGGAGTCGTTGGCCGCTATTGTACATAGTCCGGTCCTTCCTCTGCCACCCGGCAAGTGCGATGGCTCTGCCTCCCTGCGGTGCTCGTCACCCAGGTTTGGGGAACACGATACTTAGAACATGTTGGCGGCTCGGGACCTGCAGGCGAAGGGGGCCCCGTGGTGCTGAGCACATCGACCTCGCGTCTCAGTGCAAGCCGGAGAGTTCGCGGAAGTCTTAACAGGCTTGCCTGACTCTTTCCGTCCGTTCTAAGAATCAGTCGGAGGCCGGGGCGGGGACGGTCTCTTGACACACGGAGGGTTGGCTTCCCTCCTCAGGCGTTTGTGTCGAAAATGAAGGCGAGAGATGCAAGCGTCCTGGTTCCCCTGGGTGCTGCCAGCAAGGGTGCAGGCTGACCCTTGCCTGAGCACTCCCAAAAGCCTCTTAGGCTGAGAGCAGGCGCCGCACTACCGGCTCTGGGAGTCGTTGGCCGCTATTGTACATAGTCCGGTCCTTCCTCTGCCACCCGGCAAGTGCGATGGCTCTGCCTCCCTGCGGTGCCCGTCACCCAGGTTTGGAGAACACGATACTTAGAACATGTTGGCGGCTCGGGACCTGCAGGCGAAAGGGGCCCCGTGGTGCTGAGCACATCGACCTCGCGTCTCAGTGCAAGCCGGAGAGTTCGCGGAAGTCTTAACAGGCTTGCCTGACTCTTTCCGTCCGTTCTAAGAATCAGTCGGAGGCCGGGGCGGGGACGGTCTCTTGACACACGGAGGGTTGGCTTCCCTCCTCAGGCGTTTGTGTCGAAAATGAAGGCGAGAGATGCAAGCGTCCTGGTTCCCCTGGGTGCTGCCAGCAAGGGTGCAGGCTGACCCTTGCCTGAGCACTCCCAGAAGCCTCTTAGGCTGAGAGCAGACGCCGCACTACCGGCTCTGGGAGTCGTTGGCCGCTATTGTACATAGTCCGGTCCTTCCTCTGCCACCCGGCAAGTGCGATGGCTCTGCCTCCCTGCGGTGCCCGTCACCCAGGTTTGGAGA
>NW_026868348.1:30000-37500 GCF_020745735.1 Hemiscyllium ocellatum
ACAAATCAGTAACCAGCGACACTTAGAATATTTTTGGAGCAGTACAAATCAGTAACCAGCCCCACTTAGAATATTTTTGAGTCAGTACAAATCAGTAACCAGCGACACTTAGAATATTTTTGAAGCAGTACAAATCAGTAACCACTGACACTTAGAATATTTTTGAAGCAGTACAAATCAGTAACCAGCGACACTTAGAATATTTTTGGAGCAGTACAAATCAGTAACCAGCGACACTTAGAATATTTTTGAAGCAGTACAAATCAGTAACCAGCGACACTTAGAATATTTTTGAGCAGTACAAATCAGTAACCAGCCCCACTTAGAATATTTTTGAGCAGTACAAATCAGTAACCAGCGACACTTAGAATATTTTTGAAGCAGTACAAATCAGTAACCACTGACACTTAGAATATTTTTGAAGCAGTACAAATCAGTAACCAGCGACACTTAGAATATTTTTGGAGCAGTACAAATCAGTAACCAGCGACACTTAGAATATTTTTGAAGCAGTACAAATCAGTAACCAGCGACACTTAGAATATTTTTGGAGCAGTACAAATCAGTAACCAGCGACACTTAGAATATTTTTGAAGCAGTACAAATCAGTAACCACTGACACTTAGAATATTTTTGAAGCAGTACAAATCAGTAACCAGCGACACTTAGAATATTTTTGAAGCAGTACAAATCAGTAACCACTGACACTTAGAATATTTTTGAAGCAGTACAAATCAGTAACCAGCGACACTTAGAATATTTTTGGAGCAGTACAAATCAGTAACCACTGACACTTAGAATATTTTTGAAGCAGTACAAATCAGTAACCAGCGACACTTAGAATATTTTTGAAGCAGTACAAATCAGTAACCACTGACACTTAGAATATTTTTGAAGCAGTACAAATCAGTAACCGCTGACACTTAGAATATTTTTGAAGCAGTACAAATCAGTAACCAGCGACACTTAGAATATTTTTGGAGCAGTACAAATCAGTAACCACTGACACTTAGAATATTTTTGAAGCAGTACAAATCAGTAACCAGCGACACTTAGAATATTTTTGGAGCAGTACAAATCAGTAACCACTGACACTTAGAATATTTTTGAAGCAGTACAAATCAGTAACCAGCGACACTTAGAATATTTTTGAAGCAGTACAAATCAGTAACCACTGACACTTAGAATATTTTTGAAGCAGTACAAATCAGTAACCAGCGACACTTAGAATATTTTTGAAGCAGTACAAATCAGTAACCACTGACACTTAGAATATTTTTGAAGCAGTACAAATCAGTAACCAGCGACACTTAGAATATTTTTGAAGCAGTACAAATCAGTAACCAGCGACACTTAGAATATTTTTGGAGCAGTACAAATCAGTAACCAGCGACACTTAGAATATTTTTGAAGCAGTACAAATCAGTAACCACTGACACTTAGAATATTTTTGAAGCAGTACAAATCAGTAACCAGCGACACTTAGAATATTTTTGAAGCAGTACAAATCAGTAACCACTGACACTTAGAATATTTTTGAAGCAGTACAAATCAGTAACCGCTGACACTTAGAATATTTTTGAAGCAGTACAAATCAGTAACCAGCGACACTTAGAATATTTTTGAAGCAGTACAAATCAGTAACCACTGACACTTAGAATATTTTTGGAGCATTACAAATCAGTAACCAGCGACACTTAGAATATTTTTGGAGCAGTACAAATCAGTAACCAGCGACACTTAGAATATTTTTGAAGCAGTACAAATCAGTAACCAAGTGCATTTTTGAATTGGTTACTGATTTCTCCGTTGAAGTTGGGGCTGCGGTTGGCTTCAGTTAGTGGTGGGGGCTTAATTTTCGCCGAGGGGAGCGTGTCCCGGTAGTGTCTCCGAGGAAGTGGTACCTATTGAAGGGGGTGTTTCTGAATTTGGGCCCTTTTTGAGTGGCATTGCCGGATGGGTTTTGTGTTGAAGGCTTCCAAATCGGGTAGCTCAGCCGGATTTGACCCGGCGGTTCTACCGACTGTCACGCCTTCGAGGGGGGACTGTTGTCTAAGTTCAGGCCGAATTTGGTGAATTTCCTAAGTCGGGAAGTGGTCCCAACGGGTTTGGGAGTGAACCTAACTGCTCATACCGACTTTGAGGCTTCTGGGCCGGGTAGCACAGTCGGATTTGACCCGGCGGTTCTGCCGAATGCCTGGCCTTCGAGGGGGGCCTGCCCTCTGAGTTCAGGCCGAATTTGGTGATTTTCCTAAGTCGGGAAGTGGTCCAAACGGGGATGGGAGTGAACCTGACAGCTCATACCGACATTGAGGCTTCGGGGCCGGGTAGCTCAGTCGGATTTGATCCGGCGATTCTGCCGACTTCCACGCCTTCGAGCGGGGACTCTCCTCTAAGTTCAGGCCGAATTTGGTGAATTTCCTAAGTCGGGAAGTGGTCCAAACGGGGATGGGAGTGAACCTAACTGCTCATACCAACTTTGAGGCTTTGGGCCGGGTAGCACAGTCGGATTTGACCCGGCGGTTCTGCCGAATGCCTGGCCTTCGAGGGGGGCCTGCCCTCTGAGTTCAGGCCGAATTTGGTGATTTTCCTAAGTCGGGAAGTGGTCCAAACGGGGATGGGAGTGAACCTGACAGCTCATACCGACTTTGGGGCTTCCAAGCCGGGTAGCTCAACCGGATTTGATCCGGCGGTTCTAGCGACTGCCACGGCTTCGAGGGGGGACTGTTGTCTAAGTTCAGGCCGAATTTGGTGAATTTCCCGAGTCGGGAAGTGGTCCAAACGGGGATGGGAGTGAACCTGACAGCTCTTACCGACATTGAGGCTTCGGGGCCGGGTAGCTCAGTCGGATTTGACCCGGCGATTCTGCCGACTTCCACGCCTTCGAGCGGGGACTCTCCTCTAAGTTCAGGCCGAATTTGGTGAATTTCCTAAGTCGGGAAGTGGTCCAAACGGGGATGGGAGTGAACCTGACAGCTCTTACCGACTTTGGGGCTTCCAAGCCGGGTAGCTCAACCGGATTTGATCCGGCGGTTCTAGCGACTGTCACGCCTTCGAGGGGGGACTGTTGTATAAGTTCAGGCCGAATTTGGTGAATTTCCCGAGTCGGGAAGTGGTCCAAACGGGGATGGGAGTGAACCTGACAGCTCTTACCGACTTTGGGGCTTCCAAGCCGGGTAGCTCAACCGGATTTGATCCGGCGGTTCTGCCGACTGTCACGCCTTCGAGGGGGGACTGTTGTATAAGTTCAGGCCGAATTTGGTGAATTTCCCGAGTCGGGAAGTGGTCCAAACGGGGATGGGAGTGAACCTGACAGCTCTTACCGACTTTGAGGCTTCGGGGCCGGGTAGCTCAGCCGGATTTGATCCGGCGGTTCTGCCGACTGTCACGCCTTCGAGGGGGGACTGTCCTCTGAGTTCAGGCCGAATTTGGTGAATTTCCCGAGTCGGGAAGTGGTCCAAACGGGGATGGGAGTGAACCTGACAGCTCATACCGACTTTGAGGCTTCCAAGCCGGGTAGCTCAGCCGGATTTGACCCGGCGATTCTGCCGACTTCCACGCCTTCGAGGGGGGACTGCCCTCTGAGTTCAGGCCGAATTTGGTGCATTTCCCGAGTCGGGAAGTGGTCTCTGTCACAACGGGGGCAAGTGTCTGAAGAGGTAAAGTGAGTAACCAGCACAGCTTAGGGAAGGGTTCCAAAGTTCTCAACAATGTGAATTCGGTTACCAGGAAAGCTTAGGAAAGTTGCCTGACTGTCCCAAACGAATGAACTGCAAAACTTAGGGAACATGCCCGAAGATGCTTAAAAGTGTGAAATCAGTAAGCAGGAAAGCATAGGAAAGTGCCTGAAAGTGCTAAATGAGTAACATGAAAAACGTAGAAAAATGCCCGAAAATGTTTAAAAGTGTGAACTCAGTAACCAGCAAAACTTAGTAAAACGTTGGAAAAGCAGAAATGAGTAACCAGAAAAACTTAGAAAAATGTTTGAAAATGAGAAATGAGTAACCAGAAAAACTTAGAAAAATGTTTGAAAATGAGAAATGAGTAACCAAGAAAACTTAGAAAAATGCCCAAAAAGAAGAAATCAGTAACCAGAAAAACTTAGAAAAATGTTTGAAAATGAGAAATGAGTAACCAGAAAAACTTAGAAAAATGTTTGAAAATGAGAAATGAGTAACCAAGAAAACTTAGAAAAATGCCCAAAAAGAAGAAATCAGTAACCAGAAAAACTTAGAAAAATGTTTGAAAATGAGAAATGAGTAACCAAGAAAACTTAGAAAAATGTTTGAAAATGAGAAATGAGTAACCAAGAAAACTTAGAAAAATGCCCAAAATGAAGAAATCAGTAACCAGAAAAACTTAGAAAAATGTTTGAAAATGAGAAATGAGTAACCAAGAAAACTTAGAAAAATGCCCAAAAAGAAGAAATCAGTAACCAGAAAAACTTAGAAAAATGTTTGAAAATGAGAAATGAGTAACCAAGAAAACTTAGAAAAATGCCAAAAAGAAGAAATCAGTAACCAGAAAAACTTAGAAAAATGTTTGAAAATGAGAAATGAGTAACCAGAAAAACTTAGAAAAATGTTTGAAAATGAGAAATGAGTAACCAAGAAAACTTAGAAAAATGCCCAAAAAGAAGAAATCAGTAACCAGAAAAACTTAGAAAAATGTTTGAAAATGAGAAATGAGTAACCAAGAAAACTTAGAAAAATGCCCGAAAAGAAGAAATCAGTAACCAGAAAAACTTAGAAAAATTTTCGGCCAAGTGTGAAAAATATTCTAAGTGTCAGCGGAGGAAAATGCCGAAGCATCGGGAAAGATTCAAAAACTCATGCCGAACATGAGTTCCGAAGTGCCGGAGGAACTGGGCGAATTGAGCCCGGCGGTTGGCCAGATGTCGTTTTGAGTCTGCAGCCCGAAAACTTTAACTTTGTCTGCCGCGGAAGTCTGGACCGGGAAAAATCCAAACGGTTTTGCCGGGTTCGAGTTCCAGAGCGAAGCAGTCGAATTTGAAATTCAGACCCATTCAGTGCCACTTGACATTGTGACACAGTGAGGTTGGCGGGGTACCCGGAGATTTCTGGGAACACGATTTTTAGAACAAAATGGCGGCGCGGGACCACTTTGAAAGGCATCCGAAAAACGGTTCCGCGGGCAGAGCACTTGAATGACAGGCCTGTGTGCATGCCCAAGAGCTCTCGGAAGTCTAATTTTTGACACTTTGTCAAATTTTCGACAGACTTACCCAACTCTTGCTGCCTGTTCTAAGAATCAGTCAGAGGCCTGTGCGGCGGTCTCTTGACACTTTGGAGGGCGGGCAAACCCCACGTTGACTCCGGCCGTCCCTCCAAAAGGCACTTGCTATTGGGGGAAAGGATTGCAAGTAGCCTGGTTCCCGTGGGAGCGGCCAGGAAGGGTGCAGGCTGGCCCTTGCCTGAGCATTCCCAAAACCCTCTTCCGCTGAGAGCAGACCTCGCACGCCGCACTACCGGCTCTGGGAGTGGTTGGCCGCTATTGTACATAGTCCGGTCCTTCCTCTGCCACCCGGCAAGTGCGATGGCTCTGCCGCCCTGCGGTGCTCGTCACCCAGGTTTGGGGAACACGATACTTAGAACATGTTGGCGGCTCGGGACCTGCAGGCGAAAGGGGCCCCGTGGTGCTGAGCACATCGACCTCGGGTCTCAGTGCAAGCCGGAGAGTTCGCGGAAGTCTTAAAAGATTTTGACATCTGCTCAAATCTTTGACAGGCTTGCCTGACTCTTTCCGTCCGTTCTAAGAATCAGTCGGAGGCCGGGGCGGGGACGGTCTCTTGACACACGGAGGGTTGGCTTCCCTCCTCAGGTGTTTGTGTCGAAAATGAAGGCGAGAGATGCAAGCGTCCTGGTTCCCCTGGGTGCTGCCAGCAAGGGTGCAGGCTGACCCTTGCCTGAGCACTCCCAAAAGCCTCTTAAGCTGAGAGCAGGCGCCGCACTACCGGCTCTGGGAGTCGTTGGCCGCTATTGTACATAGTCCGGTCCTTCCTCTGCCACCCGGCAAGTGCGATGGCTCTGCCTCCCTGCGGTGCTCGTCACCCAGGTTTGGGGAACACGATACTTAGAACATGTTGGCGGCTCGGGACCTGCAGGCGAAGGGGGCCCCGTGGTGCTGAGCACATCGACCTCGCGTCTCAGTGCAAGCCGGAGAGTTCGCGGAAGTCTTAACAGGCTTGCCTGACTCTTTCCGTCCGTTCTAAGAATCAGTCGGAGGCCGGGGCGGGGACGGTCTCTTGACACACGGAGGGTTGGCTTCCCTCCTCAGGCGTTTGTGTCGAAAATGAAGGCGAGAGATGCAAGCGTCCTGGTTCCCCTGGGTGCTGCCAGCAAGGGTGCAGGCTGACCCTTGCCTGAGCACTCCCAAAAGCCTCTTAGGCTGAGAGCAGGCGCCGCACTACCGGCTCTGGGAGTCGTTGGCCGCTATTGTACATAGTCCGGTCCTTCCTCTGCCACCCGGCAAGTGCGATGGCTCTGCCTCCCTGCGGTGCCCGTCACCCAGGTTTGGAGAACACGATACTTAGAACATGTTGGCGGCTCGGGACCTGCAGGCGAAAGGGGCCCCGTGGTGCTGAGCACATCGACCTCGCGTCTCAGTGCAAGCCGGAGAGTTCGCGGAAGTCTTAACAGGCTTGCCTGACTCTTTCCGTCCGTTCTAAGAATCAGTCGGAGGCCGGGGCGGGGACGGTCTCTTGACACACGGAGGGTTGGCTTCCCTCCTCAGGCGTTTGTGTCGAAAATGAAGGCGAGAGATGCAAGCGTCCTGGTTCCCCTGGGTGCTGCCAGCAAGGGTGCAGGCTGACCCTTGCCTGAGCACTCCCAGAAGCCTCTTAGGCTGAGAGCAGACGCCGCACTACCGGCTCTGGGAGTCGTTGGCCGCTATTGTACATAGTCCGGTCCTTCCTCTGCCACCCGGCAAGTGCGATGGCTCTGCCTCCCTGCGGTGCCCGTCACCCAGGTTTGGAGAACACGATACTAAGAACATGTTGGCGGCTCGGGACCTGCAGGCGAAAGGGGCCCCGTGGTGCTTAGCACATCGACCTCGCGTCTCAGTGCAAGCCGGAGAGTTCGCGGAAGTCTAAAGCTTTTGACATTCGCTCAAAGCTTTGACAGGCTTGCCCGACTCTTTCCGTCCGTTCTAAGAATCAGTCAGAGGCTGGTGGGGAGGTCTCTTGACGCAAGGGGAGGGGTGGCGTCCCTCCTCAGGCGCTTGTGTCGAAAATGAAGGCGAGAGATGCAAGCGTCCTGGTTCCCCTGGGTGCTGCCAGCAAGGGTGCAGGCTGACCCTTGCCTGAGCACTCCCAGAAGCCTCTTAGGCTGAGAGCAGACGCCGCACAACCGGCTCTGGGAGTCGTTGGCCGCTATTGTACATAGTCCGGTCCTTCCTCTGCCACCCGGCAAGTGCGATGGCTCTGCCTCCCTGCGGTGCCCGTCACCCAGGATTGGAGAACACGATACTAAGAACATGTTG
>NW_026868349.1:5000-54141 GCF_020745735.1 Hemiscyllium ocellatum
GCGGTGCTAACCACTGAGCCACCGTGCTGGCCTCTTCCCCAGTGTGGAAGCTGACTCTGCGGTGGGAACGATTGAGCCGGTCACACCCAGTCCCAGACGGAGATGGAAGGGAGCAGTATTTCTCACCCTGAAACAAAGCCTCTCCCACGTGGAGGGACTCTGTCCCCGAGGTATTACGTGTCTAAGGACTCAGACTGCAAGGAGGAATGGTGGCCTCTCTCTCCAGCGACATGGATTTACCGGGATGTCTGCATCACCTCACACCCCAACCCCACAGAGAAACCCCCAATATCCAGATGGTCAGGCCTGAGGAGGGGCTCACAAGTGGAACGGACTGGCTCAGGGGAAAGGGAACAGCTTGGAAAGGGAAGTCACATTACACACACACACGCACGCACACGGACACACGCACACACACGGACACACGGACACGGACAGACACACCCATCAGCTGGTACCTGACCAGCAATACTCCTGGAAGGGAGAGCGTGGACCCTGGACTGTACCTCAATCACAGGGGGGTCAGGGAGTCCGACACAGGGAGCGGGATGGACACTGTGTGATCCACCAAATCAAAACCCAGCAACACTGGGTGACGCGGTAATGGGCAGGGCTGGGTCAGAGGGCACCGGGGGGCACGGTCAAGGCCGGAGCGCGGGCACCGGGGGGACGCGGTCAGGGCCGGAGCGCGGGCGCCGGGGGGACGCGGTCAGGGCCGGAGCGCGGGCGCCGGGGGGACGCGGTCAGGGCCGGAGCGCGGGCGCCGGGGGGACGCGGTCAGGGCCGGAGCGCGGGCGCCGGGGGGACGCGGTCAGGGCCGGAGCGCGGGCGCCGGGGGGACGCGGTCAGGGCCGGAGCGCGGGCGCCGGGGGGACGCGGTCAGGGCTGAGGGAGGTTTGGACGGCGGTCCGAGCTGGGGTTTACACTGACTCACCGTAGACCCTGAGGGTGACGTTCCGGCTGGTTGGTCTCTCTCCCACGGCACTGAGGGAGACAGAGTACAGGCTGCTGTCGGTTAACCGGGTGCGGGCAATGACAATGGACGCTGTGCTGGTGTTCACCATCAGCCGATCCTCGTATTCAGCTGAAACACTCACGGATGTATTCTCGCCAATGTTCCAAAAGGCAAAGACATCTCCTGAGGACCAGGTGACGTGAGGCCGGGAGGTGCTGCTGTAGCTCACTGTCAGGTTGGCATCTTCCCCAACGACCACACTCACTGTACTCGCCAACTCAATCTCAATCTCCGCTGTCACACCTGGGGTGGAAGGTCAAAGGTGAGCTTTTCAGGGATGACAGAGAGCCGCACTGTCGGAGGGCCAGGGCTGAGGGAGCGCCGCACTGTCGGAGGGCCAGGGCTGAGGGAGCGCCGCACTGTCGGAGGGCCAGGGCTGAGGGAGCGCCGCACTGTCGGAGGGTCAGTGCTGAGGGAGCGCCGCACTGTCGGAGGGCCAGTGCTGAGGGAGCGCCGCACTGTCGGAGGGCCAGTGCTGAGGGAGCGCCGCACTGTCGGAGGGCCAGGGCTGAGGGAGCGCCGCACTGTCGGAGGGCCAGTGCTGAGGGAGCGCCGCACTGTCGGAGGGCCAGGGCTGAGGGAGCGCCGCAGTGTCGGAGGGCCAGGGCTGAGGGAGCGCCGCAGTGTCGGAGGGCCAGGGCTGAGGGAGCGCCGCACTGTCGGAGGGCCAGGGCTGAGGGAGCGCCGCACTGTCGGAGGGCCAGGGCTGAGGGAGCGCCGCACTGTCGGAGGGCCAGGGCTGAGGGAGCGCCGCACTGTCGGAGGGCCAGGGCTGAGGGAGCGCCGCACTGTCGGAGGGCCAGGGCTGAGGGAGCGCCGCACTGTCGGAGGGCCAGGGCTGAGGGAGCGCCGCACTGTCGGAGGGCCAGTGCTGAGGGAGCGCCGCACTGTCGGAGGGCCAGTGCTGAGGGAGCGCCGCACTGTCGGAGGGCCAGTGCTGAGGGAGCGCCGCACTGTCGGAGGGCCAGTGCTGAGGGAGCGCCGCACTGTCGGAGGGCCAGTGCTGAGGGAGCGCCGCACTGTCGGAGGGCCAGGGCTGAGGGAGCGCCGCACTGTCGGAGGGCCAGGGCTGAGGGAGCGCCGCACTGTCGGAGGGCCAGTGCTGAGGGAGCGCCGCACTGTCGGAGGGCCAGTGCTGAGGGAGCGCCGCACTGTCGGAGGGCCAGTGCTGAGGGAGCGCCGCACTGTCGGAGGGTCAGGGCTGAGGGAGCGGGCACTGTCGGGGGGGTCAGTGCTGAGGGAGCGGGCACTGTCGGGGGGGTCAGTGCTGAGGGAGTGGGCACTGTCGGAGGGTCAGTGCTGAGGGAGCGCCGCACTGTCGGAGGGTCAGTGCTGAGGGAGTGGGCACTGTCGGAGGGCCAGTGCTGAGGGAGCGCCGCACTGTTGGAGGGCCAGTGCTGCGGGAGCGCCGCACTGTCGGAGGGTCAGGGCTGAGGGAGCGCCGCACTGTCGGAGGGTCAGGGCTGAGGGAGCGCCGCACTGTCGGAGGGTCAGGGCTGAGGGAGCGGGCACTGTCGGGGGGGGTCAGTGCTGAGGGAGCGGGCACTGTCGGGGGGTCAGTGCTGAGGGAGTGGGCACTGTCGGAGGGCCAGTGCTGAGGGAGCGGGCACTGTCGGAGGGCCAGTGCTGAGGGAGCGGGCACTGTCGGAGGGCCAGTGCTGAGGGAGCGGGCACTGTCGGAGGGTCAGTGCTGAGGGAGCGCCGCACCGTCAGAGGGTCAGTGCTGAGGGAGTGGGCACTGTCGGAGGGTCAGTGCTGAGGGAGTGGGCACTGTCGGAGGGTCAGTGCTAAGGGAGCGGGCACTGTCAGAGATGGTATGTTTCACGTGAGACATGACACCCCGTGGTGTCTGATGCCTGGGTTCTGTCAGATGGAGGGTGTGTATTTGGGAGCTGATTGGGTCTGAGCTGTCCCTCAGACTGGTCTGGTCTGATCACATTAAAAGATTTGGGATCCTGCTGTGCACTACATTTCCTGCGTCAGAACTGGGAGCAGAGATCATAAATCAAGCCTTTTATTGTCTGAGAATCCACCAGGGGACTGCCACCTATCTCATCCTGACATGTAATAGAGCCTGGACACAGACCCTTCGGCCCAACCCGTCCATATCGACGTGATATCCCAACCCAATCTAGTCCCACCTGCCAGCACCCATCCCATATCCCTCCAAACCCTCCCTATTCATATACCCATCCAGATGCCTCTTAAATGCTGTAATTGTACCAGCCTCCACCATACCCTCTTTTCCAATTATTTGACAATGGTGAAGGCCGAGGATGGTCATGTCAGAGAGGGAGTGGGAAGGAGGGGAACTGAAACAGGCGGTGCCTGAGGGATCTGGCCGTCCCCTGCCGATCCCGGCTGCGATGCTCGGTGAAGCGTTCCCTATGTTGACGCTCGGTGTCCCCGATGTGGAGGAGGTCGCACCGGGAGCACCTGATGCAGTTATTCCGGTTAGTGGAGAGGCTGATGGTCCTCTGTCTCTCCTGGAAGGACTGTTTGGGACCCTGGATGGGGGTGGTGTACTGGCAGGTTTTCCATCTTTTCCGATTGTAGGGGAAGGTACCTGGGGATTCGGGGGGTGGGGAGGGGGGAGAGTGACAGAAACCAAGGGCTGTCTGCAGGAACGGTGTTTGCGGAGAGCAGAGAGGGAGGGGAGGGGAAGGTGTTCTTGTTGGTGTGGTCCAGTTGGTGTTGGTGGGAGTGTTTGAGGATGATGGGTTGGATGTGGAGACTGGTGGGGCGGTAGGTGAGGACAAGGGGGACTCTGTCTTTGTTGCATAGGGTGGTGTAGAGCAGTGGAACAGGGAAGAGAGGTGGTGCAGAGGGCTATCTGGGTAATGGGGGGAGGAAAGGCGCATTGTTCAAACTAGGTGGGTGTCTGGGATGGTCACAAGTGGAATGTCTCCTCGTCCGAGCAGATGGAGCGGAGGCAGAGGAATTGGGAGAATGGGGATGGAGTTCTTGCAGGATACTGGGAGGGAGGAGGTGTAGTCCAGCTGGTTATGGGAGTCTGTGGGTTTGTAGTAAATGTCTGTCTGGAGACCGTCACTGGAGATGGAAACAGTGAGGTCAAGAAAGGGGAGGGAGGTGGTCGGGATGGACCGAGTGAATCGGAGGACAGGGTGGAAGGTGTGGGCAAAGTCGATGAACTGTTCCAGTACAGCCTGGGGTGCAGGAGGCTGCGCTGATGCAGTCACTGATGTAATGGTGGAAGAGTTGGGGTACAGTGCCTATGTAGGTACTGAAGAGGGACTGTTTGATATAGCCAACTAGGAGGCAGGCATAGCTGGGGCTCACCTGGGTGCCTATGGCCACCCCCTGGATTTGGGGAAACGAGAGGAGTTAAATGTAAAGTTATTGAGGGTGAGGACCAGTTCTGCGAGGTGGAGGAGGGTACTGGTGGAGGGGGACTGCATGGGTGTGTTGGAGAGGGTGAGGCAGAGGCCTAGAGACCATCCCTGTGGGGTGTGGACGTGTATAAGGACTGCACATCCACAGTGAAGAGGAAGTGCTGGGGGCCGGGGAACTGGAAGTTACTGAAGAGGTGGGGGGCGGGGTTGGTGTTACAGGTGTAGGTGGGAGGTGTCTGAACCCAAGGGGGAAAGGATGGAGTTCAGGTAGGACAAGATGAGCTTCCTCTACAGCTCATTCCATACACGTATCACCCTCTGGGTGAAAAAGTTGTCCCATAGGTCTCTTTCATATCTTTCCCTCTCATCCTAAACCTACGCCCTCTAGTTCTGGACTCCCCCACCCCAGGGAAAAGACTTTGTCTATTTATCCTATCCATGTCCCTCATAATTTTATAAACCTCTATAAGGTCACCCCTCAGCCTCCGACGCTCCAGGGAAAACAGCCCCAGCCTGTTCAGCCTCTCCCTGTAGCTCAGATCCTCCAACCCTGGCAACATCCTTGTAAATCCTTTCAAGTTTCCCAACATCTTTCCCATAGGAAGGAGACCAGAATTGCACACACTATTCCAGATATTGCAAACATATTCTTGGGAATGTCTTTGCGGATACAGACTCCACAGAGGTGGGGCGCATGACAAGGGTCGAGAATGTTGGGGTTCCCAATCTCAGGAACGCCGTCAGCACCACCCTGTCCATGGGACACCGGGCTCCGTGAGAGAACACACACACTCACAAACACCACAACAGCAACAGCCACCTGCATTTCTCAAGCCCCCACTACGTCCTGGGATAGCCCCCTCCAAACTCCCCAAGGTGAGACACCAGACAGGGGGGTGGGGATCAGTCTCACCAGGGGCCCATTGAAGATCAGAGGGACAGGACGTGGGAGTTCAGAGAAAGAGAATGAAGGGGCACGTGAAGGGAGGGGGAGTCATTAAGGGAGGGGGGTCGTTAAGGGGGGGGTGATTAGGGAGAGGGGTGGGTGGAAATAGGGAGTGGGTGGAAGGGGGAGGGAAGAGGTGAAAGGGGAGGGGGTGAGAGAGCAACAAGGAGCTGCAGAGATGCTCAGGGCCCAGAGCAGCTGGAGGACCAGCCCCCACTGGCAGAGGGACTGGAGGGGGGTTACAGAGATAGGGAGGGGGGTGTAGGGACTGGAGGGGGTTACAGAGATAGGGAGGGGGTGTAGGGACTGGAGGGGGTTACAGAGATAGGGAGGGGGTGTAGGGACTGGAGGGAGTTACAGAGATAGGGAGGGGGTGTAGGGACTGGAGGGGGTTACAGAGATAGGGAGGGGGTGTAGGGACTGGAGGGGGTTACAGAGATAGGGAGGGGGTGTAGGGACTGGAGGGGGTTACAGAGATAGGGAGGGGGTGTAGGGACTGGAGGGGGTTACAGAGATAGGGAGGGGGTGTAGGGACTGGAGGGGGTTACAGAGATAGGGAGGGGGTGTAGGGGCTGGAGGGGGTTACAGAGATAGGGAGGGGGTGTAGGGGCTGGAGGGGGTTACAGAGATAGGGAGGGGGTGTAGGGACTGGAGGGGGTTACAGAGATAGGGAGGGGGTGTAGGGGCTGGAGGGGGTTACAGAGATAGGGAGGGGCTGGAGGGGGTTACAGAGATAGGGAGGGGGTTGTAGGGGCTGGAGGGGGTAACAGAGATAGGGAGGGGTGTAGAGGCTGGAGAGGGTTACAGAGATAGGGAGGGGGTGTAGGGGGTTACAGAGATAGGGAGGGGGTGTAGGGGGTTACAGAGATAGGGAGGGGGTGTAGGGGCTGGAGGCGGTTACAGAGATAGGGAGGGAGTGTAGAGGCTGGAGAGGGTTACAGAGATAGGGAGGGGGTGTAGGGGGTTACAGAGAGAGGGAGGGGGTGTAGGGGCTGGAGGGGATTACATAGATAGGGAGGGGGTGGAGGGCAGTGTGTGGGGAGTATGTGCTGAAGGCTGTGACAGAAGGTGTTACAGGAGAAACATTCAAGTCTCCCTCTCCCTGTTAGTTGTGCTCTCACCGTTGCGTGTTTGTGTGCGCGCGCTCGTGCCTGTGTGTGTGTGTGTGTGTGTGTGTGTGTGTGTGTGTGCCCGTGTCCGTGTATGTCACAGAGTCTTAGAGATGTACAGCAAGGAAACAGACCCTTCGGCCCAACCCGTCCATGCCGACCCAGATATTCCAACCCAATCTAGTCCCACCTGCCAGCACCCGGCCCATATCCCTCCAAACCCTTCCTATTCATACACCCATCCAAATGCCTCTTAAATATTGTAATTGTACCAGCCTCCACCACATCCTCTGGCAGCTCATTCCATACACATAACATCCTCTACGTGAAAAAGCTGCCCCTTAGGTCTCTTATATCTTTCCCCTCTCACCCTAAACCTATGCCCCTCTAATTCTGGACTCCCCAACCCCAGGGAAAAGACTTTGTCTATTTATCCTATCCATGTCCCTCATAATGTTGTAAACCTCTATAAGGTCACCCCTCAGCCTCCGACGCTCCAGGGAAAACAGCCCCAGCCTGTTCAGTCTCTCCCTGTAGCTCAGATCCTCCAACCCTGGCAACATCCTTGTAAATCTTTTCAAGTTTCACAACATCTTTCCGTTAGGAAGGAGACCAGAATTGCACACACTATTCCAACAGTGGCCTAACCAATGCCCTGTACAGCCGCAACATGACCTCCCAACTCCTGTACTCAATACTCTGACCAATAAAGGAAAGCATACCAAATGCCTTCTTCACTATCCTATCTACCTGCGAATCCAATTTCAAGGAGCTATGAACCTGCACTCCAAGGTCTCTTTGTTCAGCAACACTCACTAGGACTTTACCATTAAGTGTATAAGTCATGCTAAGATTTGCTTTCCCAAAATGCAGCACCTCACATTTATCTGAATTAAACTCCATCTGCCACTTCTCAGCCCATTGGCCCATCTGGTCCAGATCCTGTTGTAATCTGAGGTAACCCTCTTCGCTGTCCACTACACCGACAATTTTGGTGTCATCTGCAAACTTACTAACTGTACCTCGTATGCTCGCATCCAAATCATTTATAACAATAACGAAAAGTAGAGGACCCAGCACCGAGCCTTGTGGCAATCCTCTTCCTGACCTCTCCGCCCCCACCCCACT
Organism: Hemiscyllium ocellatum; assembly: GCF_020745735.1. Lineage (NCBI taxonomy): Eukaryota > Metazoa > Chordata > Chondrichthyes > Orectolobiformes > Hemiscylliidae > Hemiscyllium > Hemiscyllium ocellatum. Next base: position 12,552 of record NW_026868349.1, read on the forward strand.
CCGGCCTATCACCCTCACCTTGACCTCCTTCCACCTATCCCACCTCCATCGCCCCTCCCCTAGTCCCTCCTCCCTACCTTTTATCTTAGCCGGCTTGGCTCTCTCTCTCTTATTCCTGATGAAGGGCTTATGCTCGAAACGTCGAATTCTCTATTCCTGAGATGCTGCCTAACCTGCTGTGCTTTGACCAGCAACACATTTGCAGCATTCCACTGGTCACAGGCCTCCAGTCTGAAAAAACAACCCTCCACCACCACCCTCTGTCTTCTACCTTTGAGCCAGTCCTGTATCCAAATGGCTAGTTCTCCCCGTATTCCATGAGATCTAAGAATGCTAATCAGTCTCCCATGGGGAACCTTGTCGAACGCCTTACTGAAGTCCATATAGATCACATCTACTGCTCTGCCCTCATCAATCTTCTTTGTTACTTCTTCAAAAAACTCAATCAAGTTTGTGAGACATGATTTCCCACGCACAAAGCCATGTTGACTATCCCGAATCAGTCCTTGCCTTTCCTAATACATGTACATCCTGTCCCTCAGGAAACTCTCCAACAACTTGCCCACCACTGAGGCCAGGTTCACCAGTCTATAGTTCCCTGGCTTGTCCTTACCACCCTTCTTAAACAGTAGCACCACGTTTGCCAACCTCTAGTCTTCCGGCACCTCACCTGTGACTATCGATGATACAAATATCTCAGCAAGAGGCCCAGCAATCACTTCTCTAGCTTCCCACAGAGTTCTCGGGTACACCTGATCAGGTCCTGGGGATTTATTCACCTTTAACCGTTTCAAGACATCCAGCACTTCCTCCTCTGTAATCTAGACATTTTGCAAGATGTCACTATCTCTCTCCCTACAGTCTATATCTTCCATATCCTTTTCCACAGTAAATACTGATGCAAAATATTCATTTAGTATCTGCCACATTTTCTGTGGCTCCACACAAAGGCCGCCTTGCTGATATTTGAGGGGCCCTATTCTCTCCCTAGTTACCCTTTTGTCCTTAATGTATTTTTTAAAAACCTTTGGATTCTCCTTAATTCTATTTGCCAAAGCTATCTGATGTCCCCGTTTTGCCCTCCTGATTTCCCTCTTCAGTATACTTCTACTTCCTTTATACTCTTCTAAGGATTCACTCGATCTATCCTGTCTATACCTGACATATGCTTCCTTCTTTTTCTTAACCAAACCCTCAATTTCTTTAGTCATCCAGCATTCCCTGTACCTACCAGCCTTCCCTTTCACCCTGACAGGAATATACTTTCTCGGGATTCTTGTTATCTCATTTCTGAAGGCTTCCCATTTTCCAGCCGTCCCTTTACCTGCGAACATCTGCCTCCAATCAGCTTTCGAAAGTTCTTGCCTAATACCGTCAAAATTGGCCTTTCTCCAATTTAGAACTTCAACTTTTAGATCTGGTCTATCCTTTTCCATCACTATTTTAAATCTAACAGAATTATGGTCGCTGGCCCCAAAGTGCTCCCCCACTGACACCTCAGTCACCTGCCCTGCCTTATTTCCCAAGAGTAGGTCAAGTTTTGCACCTTCTCTAGTAGGTACATCCACATACTGAATCAGAAAATTGTCTTGTACTCACGTAAGAAATTCCTCTCCATCTAAACCTTTAACACTATGGCAGTCCCAGTCGATGTTTGAAAAGTGAAAATCCCCGACCATAACCACCCTATTATTCTTACAGATAGCCGAGACCTCCTTACAAGTTTGTTTCTCAATTTCCCTTGGACTATTACGGAATCTATCATACAATCCCAATAAGGTGATCATCCCTTTCTTATTTCTCAGTTCCACCCAAATAATTTCCCTGGATGTATTTCCGGGAATATCCTCCCTCAGCACAGCTATAATGCTATCCCTCATCAAAAATGCCACTCCCTCTCCTCTCTTGCCTCCCTTTCTATCCTTCCTGTAGCATTTGTATCCTGGAACATTAAGCTGCCAGTCCTGCCCATCCTGAGCCATGTGTCTGTAACTGCTCTGATATCCCAGTCCCATGTTCCTAACCACGCCCTGAGTTCATCTGCCTTCCCTGTTAGGCCCCTTGCATTGAAATAACTGCAGTTTAATTTATTAGTCCTACCTTGTCCCTGCCTGCCCTGGCTGTTTGACTCACTTCTGTTCTCGTCTCAGATCGATCTCTTTCCTCACTATCTCCCAGGGTCCCACCCCCCCACCTTACGAGTTTAAATCCTCCCAAGCAGTTCTAGCAAATTTCCCTGCAAATATATTAGTCCCCTTCCGATTTAGGTGCAATCCATCCTTCTTGTACAGGTCACTTCTACCCCAAAAGAGATTCCAATGATCCAAAAATGTGAATCCTTCTCCCATACACCAGCTCCTCAGCCACGCATTCATCTGCTCTCTCCTCCTATTCCTGCCCTCACTAGCTCGTAGCACTGGGAGTAATCCAGATATTACTACCCTTGAGGACCTCCTTTTCAAATTTCTGCCTAACTCTCTATAATCTCCCTTCAGAATATCAACCTTTTCCCTTCCTATGTTGTTGGGTCCAATGTGGACAATGACCTCCTGCTGGCCCCTCTTCCCCGTGAGAACATTCTGCACCCTCTCTGAGACATCCTTGATCCTGGCACCAGCGAACCAACACACCATTCTGCTTTTTCTCCCTGGCCACAGAAACGTCTGTCTGTACCTCGGACTACAGAATCCTCTAACACAATTGATCTCTTGGAAGCCAACGTACCCCTCGTTGCATTAGACCAGTCTCAATACCAGAAACTTGGCTGTTTGTGCTACGTTCCCCTGAGAATCCATCACCCCCTACATTTTCCAAAACAGCATACCTGTTTGAAATGGGTATATCCACAAGACTCCTGCTCTAGCTGCCGACCTCTCTTACCCTTCCTGGAGTTAACCCATCTCTGTGACTGTATCTGAGACTTTCCCCCCTTTCTATAACTGCCATCCATCACATACTGTAGCTGTTGCAAATTCCTCATCGCTTCTATCTGTCTCTCCAACTGATCCACCCGATCTGATAAGATTCGCATCCAACAGCATTTATGGCAGATATAATCCGCAGTAACCTTAAACTCTCTTTAAACTCCCACATCTGACAAGAAGTACATATCACTGCAAAGGCTATTTTTGCTCCTTCACAATCTACAGACCCAGAAAATAACACCGTCTTATTTCTCTATAAACACTGCCCCAGGTTAAATTAATAGCTATGGCTTATATTTTAAGTTTAATCAAGAGACTCATCTCCAAAAACATATAATCAAGCAACAACCCAATGTACCCACTACTGCAGCCTTTCTATTGGACAGACTTAAAACAATTAACTTATCTGATTCTGTGCTGTGAACTTCACCCAACAAATCCTCCAAGATTAGTTGTGAAATTCACTGTTTGTTAATTTTTCCAGATACACTCCGATGTCCAGCGATACACGAATTCAAACAGCAAAGGTGGTAACTGTGCAGGCTCTCTCTCTCTCTCCTGCACTGTCCTCACCATGGTGCGGTCCCAGAGTCTCCCTTACCTGCCAGTAGGTAGAGGCAGAGTGTTATTGTCTCTCTCCACATCGTCCCCCTCTCTGTACGTCAGCTCCCAAGCTGCTCCAGTGCAGATGTCAGCTCTCGGTGTCCCTCTGTCCGTCCCCAGCAGCTCACCTGGACACAGTCTCCCTGTCCATGCCTCCCTCTCAGTGTGTGTTCCCGGTCCCTGCCCGCTAACCTGTCTTACACCCCCACCCCCCTCCGCCCTCTAACCCTTGATCTCCCCACACCCACATCTTCTTCCGGCTCCATACCTCAGGCATTTCGACGCAGGGGGACTGGGTGTGTCCAGGGAGACCAGCTGGAGAAACCGGCTCAGTCACTAGCAATGGGCAGCTCTCAAACACACACTCTCTCTCTCTCTCTCTCTCTGACTCAGACACAAAAGATAGTGAGGTCTGCAGATGCTGGAGATCAGAGCTGAAAATATGTGTTGCTGGAAAAGCGCAGCAGGTCAGGCAGCATCCAAGGAGCAGGAGAGTCGACGTTTCGGGCATTAGCCCTTCATCAGGAATTCTTCTCCGGGCTCATGCCCGAAACGCCGACTCTCCTGCTCCTTTGATGCTGCCTGACCTGCTGCGCTTTTCCAGCAACACATTTTCCAGCTCTTGCTCTCTGACACAGACTCTCGCATCCGGGACACAGGTCCTCCCAGTGAGAATCCTCACCTCCCCCACCCTCCCTATCTCTGTAACCCCCTCCAGCCCCTACACCCCTCCCTATCTCTGTAACCCCCTCCAGACCCTACACCCCTCCCTATCTCTGTCTCCCCTCCAGCCCCTACACCCCTCCCTATCTCTGTAACCCCCTCCAGACCCTACACGCCCCTCCAGCCCCCACCCCCCTCCCTATCTCTGTAACCCCCTCCAGACCCTACATGCCCCTCCAGCCCCCAACCCCCCTATCTCTGTAACCCCCTCCAGCCCCCAACCCCCCTCCCTATCTCTGCAACCCCCTCCAGCCCCCAACCCCCCTCCCTATCTCTGCAACCCCCTCCAGCCCCCAACCCCCCTCCCTATCTCTGCAACCCCCTCCAGCCCCCAACCCCCCTCCCTATCTCTGTAACCCCCTCCAGCCCCTACACCCTCCCTATCTCTGTAACCCCTCCAGCCCCTACACCCCCTCCCTATCTCTGTAACCCCCTCCAGCCCCTACACCCCCTCCCTATCTCTGTAACCCCCTCCAGCCCCTACACCCCCTCCCTATCTCTGTAACCCCCTCCAGCCCCTACACCCCCTCCCTATCTCTGTAACCCCCTCCAGCCCCTACACCCCCTCCCTATCTCTGTAACCCCCTCCAGCCCCTACACCCCCTCCCTATCTCTGTAACCCCCTCCAGCCCCTACACCCCCTCCCTATCTCTGTAACCCCCTCCAGCCCCTACACCCCCTCCCTATCTCTGTAACCCCCTCCCTATCTCTGTAACCCCCTCCAGACCCTACACCCCCTCCCTATCTCTGTACCCCCTCCAGACCCTACACCCCCTCCCTATCTCTGTACCCCCTCCAGACCCTACACCCCCTCCCTATCTCTGTAACCCCCTCCAGCCCCTACACCCCCTCCCTATCTCTGTAATCCCCTCCAGCCCCTACACCCCTCCCTATCTCTGTAACCTCCTCCAGACCCTACACCCCCTCCCTATCTCTGTAACCTCCTCCAGACCCTACACCCCCTCCCTATCTCTGTAACCTCCTCCAGACCCTACACCCCCTCCCTATCTCTGTAACCTCCTCCAGACCCTACACCCCCTCCCTATCTCTGTAACCCCCTCCAGCCCCTACACCCCCTCCCTATCTCTGTAACCCCCTCCAGCCCCTACACCCCCTCCCTATCTCTGTAACCCCCTCCAGCCCCTACACCCCTCCCTATCTCTGTAATCCCCCCGATTCCCATCGCTCCCCCATTGGAGACCATGCCTCTCCCTGACCTCCCCACGTGTGTCTGGGGCTGGCCGGTCCATTGGGTGGGCATTCGCCCTCTTTGACACAGCAAGATCCCAAGCCGATAGCGGTGAATCGGTCAGTCCTCCATCAGCCGGGCACTGCCAATCCTGATGCCAGTGTGGCAGGCGTGTTCTGCCCCCCTCTCCCCAGACTGGGGGCACTTTCCGGGAGGTGGTGGCAGGTGGGGGTGTGCAACCAGGGCCGTGTTCCCGTGTGAATGGTGTGAGGAGGGGGGCTTGGTGTCAACGATTCAGAGTTCAAAACCCGACCTCGGTGCCCGCCTGTGCAGGAGCCAGTTCCTGCTGCCCGGTCACCACCAGCCAACGTGGAGTGGATGGGCCAAATGGCCTCAGGCTGGGACATTGTGCTGTTAGACATCAGGGTCAAGTTTTAGATGTCAGGGTCAAAGGTTAGACATCTGGGTCAGGTTTTAGATGTCAGGGTCAAGGGTTAGACATCTGGGTCAGGTTTTAGATGTCAGGGTCAAAGGTTAGACATCTGGGTCAGGTTTTAGATGTCAGGGTCAAGGGTTAGACATCTGGGTCAGGTTTTAGATGTCAGGGTCAAGGGTTAGACGTCTGGGTCAGGTTTTAGATGTCAGGGTCAAGGATTAGACATCTGGGTCAGGTTTTAGATGTCAGGGTCAAAGGTTAGACATCTGGGTCAGGTGTTAGACGTCAGGGTCATAGGTTAGACGTCAGGGTCAAAGGTTAGAGGTCTGGGTCAAAGGTTAGAGGTCTGGGTCAAAGACCTGGTGGTGGCCCGGATGGTTCCTGTTGGGATTCTGACCCCTGACCCTCCCCCAGATTCTAGCCAAGTGCAGGAGGTCAGAGAGCATTTGTGAAGCTGTGTTGTGTTGAGACGCTGAGGTGTTAACGTGGGGGTCAGTGACCGAAGGCACTCTCTGCTGACAGGGAGGTCAGACTCTCAGGTTTGGAAAACCCACTCTCCAATATTCCCGGGTCTTCCTCAGACACTCTGCCGGACCGATGGCGATCCAACAGGGACTGGAGGGAGCCGGATATTCCCAGCACAATGTGGAGACAGACCCTTCGGTCCAACCCGTCCATGCCGACCAGATATCCCAACCCAATCTAGTCCCACCTGCCAGCACCCGGCCCATATCCCTCCAAACCCTTCCTATTCATATACCCATCCAAATGCCTCTTAAATGCTGTAATTGTACCAGCCTCCACCACATCCTCTGGCAGCTCATTCCATACACGTACCACCCTCTGTGTGAAAAAGTTGCCCCTTAGTTACCTTTTATATCTTTCCCCTCTCACCCTAAACCTATGCCCCTCTAGTTTCCCCACCCCAGGGAAAAGACTTTGCCTATTTACCCTATCCAAGCCCCTCATGATTTTGTAAACCTCTAGAAGGTTACCCCTCAGCCTCCGACGCTCCAGGGAAAACAGCCCCGGCCTGTTCAGCCTCTCCCTGTAGCTCAGATCCTCCAACCCTGGCAACATCCTTGTAAATCTTTTCTGAACCCTTTCAAGTTTCACAACATCTTTCCGATAGGAAGGAGACCAGAATTGCACACAATATTCCAACAGTGGCCCAACCAATGTCCTGTACAGCCGCAACATGACCTCCCAGCTCCTGTACTGATCAAGGTCGTTATCGAGAGCGTGGTGCTGGCATTTCAGGCGTAATCAGGCATGAGACTTATGCCCGAAACACCAACTCTCCTGCCCCTCGGCTGCTGCCTGACCTGCTGTGCTTTTCCAGCATCACTCTGACCTTCAGCATCGGCAGAGTCCTCACCCTGACCCCGATGAAGCTCCCTATCACAGTTAGCTCCCTGACAAACGCAGCCTCACACAGGAAGCTGCGGCGTTCCCCCTCAACTCCCGCACGGACATTATCCGATCCTGACCGACACCCCAGCAGCCAAACAGCCGCGCGAGCCCCGACACAGTGTCTCCGGAGGGCTGAGGCGAGGGCAAGTGTGTCCACACACTGGGCCCTGAACCTGCTCCCTGCTGTGAAGGCCACTCGGCCAGTTCTCGCACAGCACGATCCCACCACGGGATAACAACCCAGATTCTCTGGGGGGGGCTCTCTCTCGCGGCTTGTACAAGAGACGGTGCGGGAAAACAAAACAGACACACGCCAGCGACGTTCCCGTTCCGGAATCTCACGGGTCGGCTCATCGCGATAAAGAGATGGCACCGGATCGAGGGTTTTCGATGGGGGATTCGGGAGGGGGAGACGGAGGTGGGTGCGGGGGCGTGGGGTCGAGGGGGTGTGGGGCAAGGGTTGTGGGGGGGTCAAGGGGGCGACTGGATGTGGGGTGTGGGGGCGGGAGGGGACGTGGGGTCGGGGGTCTCGCTCCCACAGGGAATGGAGAACGGATCCATATACAAAAGTGCGGGGAAACTGGATAAACGTAGATGATGAGAGATTGTGGAAGGAGGCAGGGGTGCAGCAGGAACACTGACCCAAGCAGACGGACCGAATGGCCTGTTTCGGTTGGAAAATGACTCTCTCTTGTTTTAGGAGGAACCGTAGAAGGGTGAACCCAGCACAACGGCTGTGGCATTGTTTCACAGGGCAGACACACACACAGGTACAGGCATGCACGGACAGGCACTCTCTCTCACACACACACAGCAACAGGTGAGTGTGGACAGACAGACAGGTGAACACAAACACAGGTGCCTGCACTCTTACCCGGGCGCACACTCTCACACAGACACAGGCGGGCGCACACTCTCACACAGACACAGGCGGGCGCACACACTCACACAGACACAGGCGGGCGCACACACTCACACAGACACAGGCGGGCGCACACTCTCACACAGACACAGGCCCGCGCGCACACTCTCACACAGACACAGGCGGGCGCACACTCTCACACAGACACAGGCGGGCGCACACTCTCACACAGACACAGGCCCGCGCGCACACTCTCACACAGACACAGGCGGGCGCACACTCTCACACAGACACAGGCCCGCGCGCACACTCTCACACAGACACAGGCCCGCGCGCACACTCTCACACAGACACAGGCGGGCGCACACTCTCACACAGACAGCTTCTGCAATGTCGATGTTATCATCGAATCTATTTATTAACCTGCTCTGATAATGTTCTGTTCAGAAACAATGAAGAGGCGGCTCTGAAAGGCAGTCTGGTGTTGGGTAACAGTCTCTCAAACACAACAGCCACTCGAGAGACAGCACCCGGGGCAGAGGATTATAGAGCCTCCCGGCAATGGGTAACCCTGAGAGAGAGAGACAGAACCAATTAATGGGGAGTCAGTGAGAAACTCCATCCACCTCACTGTCACAGAGACAGAGTGCTGCACACAGCACCCCATCAAACACCCCCAGGGACAGGGACAGCACGGGGTTACATACAGAGTAAAGCTCCCTCTACACTGTCCCCCATCAAACACCCCCAGGGACAGGGACAGCACGGGGTTAGATACAGAGTAAAGCTCCCTCTACACTGTCCCCCATCAAACACCCCAGGGACAGGGACAGCACGGGGTTACATACAGAGTAAAGCTCCCTCTACACTGTCCCCCATCAAACACCCCCAGGGACAGGAACAACACGGGGTTAGATACAGAGTAAAGCTCCCTCTACACTGTCCCCCATCAAACACTCCCAGGACAGGGACAGCACGAGGTTACATACAGAGTAAAGCTCCCTCTACACTGTCCCCCATCAAACACCCCAGGGACAGGGACAGCACGGGGTTACATACAGAGTAAAGCTCCCTCTACACTGTTCCCGTCAAACCCTCCCAGGGACAGGGACAGGGACAGCACGGGGTTAGATACAGAGTAAAGCTCCCTCTACACTGTCCCTCATCAAACACTCCCAGGACAGGGACAGGAACAGCACGGGGTTAGAGACAGAGTAAAGCACCCTCTACACTGTCCCTCATCAAACCCTCCCAGGGACAGGGACAGGAACAGCACAGGGTTAGATACAGAGTAAAGCACCCTCTACACTGTCCCTCATCAAACACTCCCAGGACAGGGACAGCACGGGGTTAGAGACAGAGGAAAGCTCCCTGTACAGCTCCTGGAGCTGGAGGACGATGGAATGAAATGCTTGAAGCTGCTGAAAGGGTTTGTTCGGATCGAGAGTGGGAACGGGTTGCCTCAGGTGGAGGGAGGGTCGCCCGTCCATAACAGGGGGGCGGAATGGTCCATTCCCAGGCCGCGGGGGGGCTGGCCCGGGGTTGGAGAACAGGTCCTCCCCCCACAGACAGGCCGGTGTGATCGGGAGCTGTTACCCTCACAACACAGGCCAGCCTCAGGGGGAATCCGCACACCACCCCTCCCAGTTTGACCGGATTCTCGGCTGTTCCTGTGTAACAGGCTGGAGGAGGAGGGGCTGAGTGGCCTCCTGTTCCTGTGTAACAGGCTGGAGGAGGAGGGGCTGAGTGGCCTCCTGTTCCTGTGTAACAGGCTGGAGGAGGAGGGGCTGAGTGGCCTCATGTTCCTGTGTAACAGGCTGGAGGAGGAGGGGCTGAATGGCCTCGTGTTCCTGTGTAAACTGCCTTGATGTTATGCAGAGACCCACAAGCCGAGCCCTCAGCGTGGTGGGGAGTGGAGAATGGCCACCTGGTGCTATCCCACCCCCCGGACTGACCTGGGCTGGGGTCAGATGCGGCCGATTTCGCGCAGTTGAGCCACGAGCTGCTCGGCGTTCTCCACTCGGACCCCCGCGGTGCGGTGGGGAGGCTCCTCCACGCTGACGGTCTGCAGCTTACTCCTGACATCCACCCCCAGCTCCTCCACCGTCACCTGCTCAATCCGCTTCTTCTTGGCTTTCTGGGGGAGGGGCAGGGGCACGCGGGGAAACCCCACAGGTCCCAGAGGGAGGGCCGGGCGGCAAGGGGTCAGGGTCAGGCACAAACGGGACGGGGGGGAGCGGCAGGCAGGGGAGAGAGAGACAGAACGGGGGAGGAGACAGAGGGGAGAGAGATGAAGGGAGGGAGACAGAGAGAGATAGAGGGGTGGGAGGGAGAATGGGGAGGTTGGGGGAGGGGGGGGGGGGGGACAGGAAACAGGGACACAGACAGAGAGGTGGGACAGAGGGAGGAGGTGGGGGCCAAGGGGACAGGGTGGGTGGAGGATACAGACAGAGATAATGGGAGGCTTCAGTTTCTGCAGAATCTGATCACATTTATTTATCACAGTGAGGAACCATCAACACGACAGCTCTCCCTCGGCGCCGACCCTCCCGCAGCGCGGCGCTCCCTCGGCGCCGACCCTCCCGCAGCGCGGCGCTCCCTCGGCGCCGACCCTCCCGCAGCGCGGCGCTCCCTCGGCGCCGACCCTCCCGCAGCGCGGCGCTCCCTCGGCGCCGACCCTCCCGCAGCGCGGCGCTCCCTCGGCGCCGACCCTCCCGCAGCGCGGCGCTCCCTCGGCGCCGACCCTCCCGCAGCGCGGCGCTCCCTCGGCGCCGACCCTCCCGCAGCGCGGCGCTCCCTCGGCGCCGACCCTCCCGCAGCGCGGCGCTCCCTCGGCGCCGACCCTCCCGCAGCGCGGCGCTCCCTCGGCGCCGACCCTCCCGCAGCGCGGCGCTCCCTCGGCGCCGACCCTCCCGCAGCGCGGCGCTCCCTCGGCGCCGACCCTCCCGCAGCGCGGCGCTCCCTCGGCACCGACCCTCCCGCAGCGCGGCGCTCCCTCGGCGCCGACCCTCCCGCAGCGCGGCGCTCCCTCGGTGCTGACCCGCCGACAGCGTGGCGCTCCCTCAGCACTGACCCTCCGACAGTGCCCACTCCCTCAGCACTGACCCTCCGACAGTGCGGCACTCCCTCAGCACTGACCCTCCGACAGTGCCCACTCCCTCAGCACTGACCCTCCGACAGTGCGGCGCCCCCTCAGCACTGACCCTCCGACAGTGCCCACTCCCTCAGCGCTGACCCTCCGACAGTGCGGCGCTCCCTCAGCACTGACCCTCCGACAGTGCGGCGCTCCCTCAGCACTGTGGGTCAGTAACGTTGGGGAGGGGGGGGCGCGGATACTCACCATGATGTTGGGCAGAGTGGCATATCGCGGCTCATTCAGGCGCAGGTCCGCGGTGACAATGGCTGGCAACGTGAGGGAAACCGTTTCCAAACCACCATCCACTTCACGGGTCACACACAACTTCTTATCCTCCACCTTCACCTCCGAAGCAAAGGTGCCCTGGAGCAGGAATGGGAGAGCGGTGACCCACATGGAACAGAACTCCGGATCAATCCATGACACTCCCCTCCCACAGAGTCAGGCACCCACTGCTCACTGACACGGAGACTGACCCAGCTCCCCAGTGAGGGACAGGACCAGGCAGCCCGCCCTGTCAAACACCTCTGCACTCCCTCAGGAATAAATCTCCCCCTCAGCACTGACCCTCCGACAGTGCCCACTCCCTCAGCACCGACCCTCCGACAGTGCCCACTCCCTCAGCACTGACCCTCCGACAGTGCCCACTCCCTCAGCACCGACCCTCCGACAGTGCCCACTCCCTCAGCACTGACCCTCCGACAGTGTCCACTCCCTCAGCACCGACCCTCCGACAGTGCCCACTCCCTCAGCACTGACCCTCCGACAGTGCGGCACTCCCTCAGCACCGACCCTCCGACAGTGCCCACACCCTCAGCACTGACCCTCCGACAGTGCCCACTCCCTCAGCACTGACCCTCCGACAGTGCCCACTCCCTCAGCACCGATCCCCGACAGTGCCCACTCCCTCAGCGCTGACCCTCCGACAGTGCCCACTCCCTCAGCGCCGACCCTCCGACAGTGCCCACTCCCTCAGCACCGACCCTCCGACAGTGCCCACTCCCTCAGCACTGACCCTCCGACAGTGCCCACTCCCTCAGCACCGACCCCCCGACAGTGCCCACTCCCTCAGCACCGACCCCCCGACAGTGCCCACTCCCTCAGCGCCGACCCTCCGACACACATGTAGAGGAGGGGAGAGTGGGAGAGATGTAAGAGAAAAGCCGAGGAGAGGGAGGGAGGTGTGATGGGGAGGGCTGGGTGATCGACACAGCATCTCTGAGCCGATACCGGACCTGAGTTGAGGTCAGACTTCCGAAGCCGGGGTGGGTTTGGGGTCCGTACCTGTGGCCAGTCCAGCAGGGCAGCGGTCATCTGTCCAGTTTGATTCCAGTCCCCATCGATCGCCTGTAGGACCAGAGAGAGGAGAAGGTGACCACTTGGTCAGTGACGGCCAGTCTACCCCAGTTCAGCAGAGCGCCACATGGACTGGGGACCTGGTGGTGTCATCGATGTGTACGGCCTGTCCCAACATACCCCCCCAGCCGCTCGTGGCTGGGCCCAGCTGTGGCTCAGGGGTCACCTGTAGGCCTAGGCCTGACAATGAGACGGCAGGGCCCATCCCCTTCCCTGATGGACGTGACCGAGACCGGCTACCAGTTCCGGATTGAAATCCCACTGGGGCTGGGATTGGGAATTCAATCCTGAATCTGTCGCCCCACCCCCCCCTCCCTCCCACTCCCCCCTCAGGGCATGTTCCCCCGTGACTCAGGACCAATGAATGAAACAACAAGAGTCACCCTGACAGTGCGACGTGGAGTGACAGGGACAGCAGGACGCCATTCAGCCCCCCACCCCGGGCTGTTCCACAGGATCATGGCTGCTCCCACATTACTCCGGTCCACCTCCCTGATCCATCGCAGCCTTGACAACATCTACGGGGGCCCCACCCTCAGAGAGAGGGGGTCCCTACCCACACAGAGAGGGTCCTCAGAGAGAGGGTCCCTACCCACACAGAGAGGGTCCTCAGAGAGAGGGGGCCCCGCCCTCAGAGAGAGGGGGTCCCTACCCACACAGAGAGGGTCCTCAGAGAGAGGGTCCTCAGAGAGAGGGTCCCCACCCTCAGAGAGAGAGTGTCCTCAGAGAGAGGGTCCCTACCCACACAGAGAGGGTCCTCAGAGAGAGGGTCCCCACCCTCAGAGAGAGGGGGTCCCTACCCACACAGAGAGGGTCCTCAGAGAGAGGGGGCCCCGCCCTCAGAGAGAGGGGGTCCCTACCCACACAGAGAGGGTCCTCAGAGAGAGGGTCCCTACCCACACAGAGAGGGTCCTCAGAGAGAGGGTCCCTACCCACACAGAGAGGGTCCTCAGAGAGAGGGTCCCCACCCTCAGAGAGAGAGTGTCCTCAGAGAGAGGGTCCCTACCCACACAGAGAGGGTCCTCAGAGAGAGGGCCCTCAGAGAGAGGGTCCCCACCCTCAGAGAGAGAGTGTCCTCAGAGAGAGGGTCCCTACCCACACAGAGAGGGTCCTCAGAGAGAGGGTCCCCACCCTCAGAGAGAGAGTGTCCTCAGAGAGAGGGTCCCTACCCACACAGAGAGGGTCCTCAGAGAGAGGGCCCTCAGAGAGAGGGTCCCCACCCTCAGAGAGAGAGTGTCCTCAGAGAGAGGGTCCCTACCCACACAGAGAGGGTCCTCAGAGAGAGGGTCCCCACCCTCAGACAAAGGGGCCCAACCCTCAGAGAGAGGATCCTCAGAGACAGTGGCTCCACCCTCAGAGAGAGAGGGTCCCCACCCTCAGAGAGAGAGGGTCCCCACCCTCAGATCTCCTGATGGGAGCTTCAACGTGGTCCCTTTATTCCGAGGCTGTGCCTGGAGTTTCTCAGGAGGAGAGCTCTCCGTTCCGAACGTCGAGCCCATGGGAGATCCGGCTTGCTTCAGGCAGACCAGTTCCATTTGTTCCACCCTCCGGTGGGTACGGTCCCCACCTGGTCAACACTTGCTCAGGACACAATCCCTCCCCGTCAGGGGGAGGTGGAACAGTGTTGATGGTGAGATTCTGATGAGGAGATTCCCTGTAGTGTGGAAACAGGCCCTTCGGCCCACGTCCATACTGACCCGTGGAAGAGTAGCCCACCCAGACCCGTTTCCCTCGGACTAATGCCGCTGCCTCGATGGGTAATTGAGCGTGGCCAATCCACCCTGACCTGCACATCTGTGGAGCGTGGGAGGAAACCCACGCAGACACGGGGAGGATGTGTAAACTCCACACAGACAGTCGCCCCGAGGCTGGGATCGAACCAGGGACCCTGGTGCTGGGACACACCAGTGTTCCCCACTGAGCCACGTGGAGTTAAGGACTCGGAACTGCCGTGGCAAGAGATTCTTTCACCGACGAGAAAAAGAGTGCAGGGTTGTAAAGGTGGGTGCTCCCAAATTATTCCCATCAGGAATCCATTCCTCTCTCTGACTGCGTACTGCCCCCCCGGCCTTGAGAAGGTGGGGGTGAGCTGCCTCCTTGACCCGCTGCAGTCCATGTGCTGTGGGTAGACCCACAATGCCCCTGAGGGAGGGAATTCCAGGATTCTGACCCAGGAAGGAACGTCAATATATTTCCCAGTCGGGATGGTGAGGGGAGGGGAACTTGCAGGGGGGTGGTGTTCCTGTGTACCTGCTGCCCCTTGTCCTTCCAGATGGAAGTGGCCGTGGGTTTGGAAGGTGCTGCCTGAGGGTCTTTGGTGAGTTTCTGCAGTGGGTCTTGTAGCTGGTACACACTGCTGTTACTGAGGAGGGAGGGGATGGTACACACTGCTGTTACTGAGGGGGGGTGGGGGGAGGGAGGGGATGGTACACACTGCTGTTACTGAGGGGGGTGGGGGGAGGGAGGGGATGGTACACACTGCTGTTACTGAGGGGGGGTGGGGGGGAGGGAGGGGATGGTACACACTGCTGTTACTGAGGGGGGGTGGGGGGAGGGAGGGGATGGTACACACTGCTGTTACTGAGGGGGGGGTGGGGGGGGAGGGAGGGGATGGTACACACTGCTGTTACTGAGGGGGGTGGGGGGAGGGAGGGGATGGTACACACTGCTGTTACTGAGGGGGGGTGGGGGGGAGGGAGGGGATGGTACACACTGCTGTTACTGAGGGGGGGTGGGGGGAGGGAGGGGATGGTACACACTGCTGTTACTGAGGGGGGGTGGGGGGGAGGGAGGGGATGGTACACACTGCTGTTACTGAGGGGGGGTGGGGGGAGGGAGGGGATGGTACACACTGCTGTTACTGAGGGGGGGGGTGGGGGGAGGGAGGGGATGGTACACACTGCTGTTACTGAGGGGGGGTGGGGGAGGGAGGGGATGGTACACACTGCCGTTACTGAGGGGGGTGGGGGAGGGAGGGGATGGTACACACTGCTGTTACTGAGGGGGGTGGGGGTGGGAGGTGGGAGGGGATGGTACACACTGCCGTTACTGAGGGGGGGGTGGGGAGAGGGAGGAGATGGTACACACTGCTGCTACTGAGGGAGGGTGGGTGGGAGGGGATGGTACACACTGCTGTTACTGAGGGGGGGGGGTGGGGGCAGGGAGAGGACGGTACACACTGCTGTTACTGAGGGGGGTGGGGGGTGGGGGGAGGGAGGGGATGGTACACACTGCTGTTACTGAGGGGGGGTGGGGGGGTGGGGGGGGGATGGTACACACTGCTGTTACTGAGGGGGGGTGGGGAGAGGGAGGGGATGGTACGCACTATTGTTACTGGGGGGGGTGGGGGAGGGAGGGGATGGTACACACTGCTGTTACTGGGGGGGGGTGGGGGAGGGAGGGGATGGTACACACTGCTGTTACTGAGGGGGGGGTGGAGGGGAGGGAGGGGATGATACACACTGCTGTTACTGAGGGGGGGGTGGGGGGAGGGAGGGGGTGGTACACACTGCTGTTACTGAGGAGGGGTGGGGAGGGAGGGGATGGTACACACTGCTGTTACTGGGGGGGGAGGGGATGGTACACACTGCTGTTACTGAGGGGGGTGGGGGGAGGGAGGAGATGGTACACACTGCCGTTACTGAGGGGGGGGTGGGGGGAGGGAGGGGATGGTACACACTGCTGTTACTGAGGGGGTGGGGGGAGGGAGGGGATGGTACACACTGCTGTAACTGAGGGGGGTGGGGGGAGGGAGGGGATGGTACACACTGCTGTAACTGAGGGGGGTGGGGGGGAGGGGGTGGTACACACTGCTGTTACTGAGGGGGTGGGTGGAGGGAGGGGATGGTACACACTGCTGTTACTGAGGGGGGGTGGGGGGAGGGAGGAGATGGTACACACTGCTGCTACTGAGGGGGGGTGTGGGGGGGAGGGGATGGTACACACTGCTGTTACTGAGGGGGGGGTGGGGGAGGGAGGGGATGGTACACACTGCTGTTACTGAGGGGGGGAGGGTACACACTGCTGTTACTGAGGGAGGTGAGGGGGAGGGAGGGGAGGGTACACACTGCTGTTACTGGGGGGGGGTGGGGAGAGGGAGGGGATGGTACACACTGCTGTTACTGAGGGGGGGGTGGGGAGAGGGAGGGGATGGTACACACTGCTGTTACTGAGGGGGGGTGGGGGGAGGGAGGGGATGGTACACACTGCTGTTACTGAGGGGGGCGTGGGGGGAGGGAGGAGGATTGTGCACACTGCTGTTACTGAGGGGGTGGGGGAGGGAGGGGATGGTACACACTGCTGTTACTGAGGGGGGGTGGGGGGAGGGGGGGGATGGTACACACTGCTGTTACTGAGGGGTGGGTGGGGGAGGGAGGGGATGGTACACACTGCTGTTACTGAGCGTTGGTGGGTGGGGAGGGAGGGGATGGTGCACACTGCTGTTACTGAGCGTTGGTGGGTGGGGAGGGAGGGGATGGTACACACTGCTGTTACTGAGGGGGGGTGGGTGGGGAGGGAGGGGATGGTATACACTGCTGTTACTGAGCGTTGGTGGGGGGAGGGAGGGAATATTTGTGGCTGTGTGGCCAATCCAGCGGGGGCTGCATTTTCCCAGCAGGTTTGGCAGCGCGGTGAGTACCAGCAGACTGCGATGCCGGAATGGGTGGGTGACTGGTGGTCCATGTGCCAGTTGCAATGCCCAGCCTGTGCCCATCTCCAGGAGTGGCCTCACCTGCTTGCCCAGGAGAATGAGATCCACCTTCTGTTGCTTGGCGATAGCAGCCAGGATCTTGGAGACCTGCAGAGGACCCAGAGCCTCATAGTCTTTCCCCGTGACTGCCACGTGGATCCCTCGGTCAGCACCCATGGCCAGAGCCGTCCGGATCGTCTCCTGCAGAGAGAGAGAGAGAGAGAGAGAGAGAGACAGACAGAGAGAGAGAGAGAGACAGACAGAGACAGAGAGAGAGAGAGAGAGAGAAAGAACACAATATGGAGCTGCACTTTTCACCAGAAACCACAAAAACCCGCCTGCTGATGAAAACCAAACCAAGGAGACAGTGAGGGACTGCAGATGCTGGAGATCCGAGTCGCTGGTGTGGTGCTGGAAGAGCACA
Source organism: Hemiscyllium ocellatum (assembly GCF_020745735.1). Classification (NCBI taxonomy): domain Eukaryota; kingdom Metazoa; phylum Chordata; class Chondrichthyes; order Orectolobiformes; family Hemiscylliidae; genus Hemiscyllium; species Hemiscyllium ocellatum. The sequence goes on from NW_026868349.1 coordinate 30,308, forward strand.
GCAGCTCAGACAGCATCCGAGGGGCAGGAGAGTCAACGTTTCGGGATTTCCTGATGAAACGTCGATTCCCCTGCCCCTCGGAAGCTGCCTGACCTGCTGTGCTTTTCCAGCAACACACTCTCGGCTAAAACCAATCCAAATGCAGCCCGAGAGAAGCTGAGCTGGGAGAAGGGGCCACTCCCCTCTCATTGGGCAAGGGGTTTTTATCACTTAAAAACTTGTTCAAGTGTATAAAGCCAGACATTTCGCAAGGTCTGTCTTTCCGAACTCTCTGAGGACCAACAATGACAGCTTCACCCTGGTTATCATCACCACAGCCAGAGAGACACACACAGCCAGAGCGACACAGACACACACACACACACACAGACACACACAGACACAGACACAGAATTGCACAGCTCAGGGATCCACACGGTGCTCCGAGAGAGTACCAGGGGGAGCTGGGGGAATCCCGTCACTGGGTGGGGGGGGGAAGGGGGAGGGATTGCTCTCCTGATCCGGTTCGATCCAGGACCAAGTGCCCTGGAGCCCTGAACAGTCAGAGTGACCCGCTGCTTCCCAGCAGTGACCATCCCTGACCCTGGCAGGAGGGAGTCTCCTGGACTCGGTCAATCCTGGTGAATAATTGACCCAGTGTAAACAGTACACACTGGCTTCAACTGGACTAGACAGAGGGAGCAGGGACAGGGCACCAGCTACTGCCTGAGCTGGGGACACAGCTTCCTGACAAAGTGTCCCATCATTCCCCAGTGTTAGCCAACATCGATATGACACTGTTAACATTGCAGGTCACCCCCCACTCGGGATTATACTGGGTCGAGTCAATGCTGTTGAGGGACAGACCAGAACGAGGGGCCCCTCAACACGGGACAGTCCTCAATAAACCCACTCAAACTGACAGGGAGTTGGGGGGGGGGGGGGATGTGGGACTGACTCCCACAGGGAGTGTGGCAGGGGGGGGAAATGTGGGACTCACTCCTACAGGGAGGGGGGGGGGGGGGGGGAGAAGGTAGGGGGGGGAATGTGGGACTGACTCGAACAGGGAGGGGGGCAGGAATGTGAGACTCATTGCCACAGGGAGTGGGGGGAGATGGCGGAAATATGGGACTGACTCCCACAGGGAGTGGGTGGGAATCTTGTACTGAATCCTCTTATAGAGATTTACAAAATTATGAGGGGCATGGATAGGATAAATAGACAAAGTCTTTTCCCTGGGGTGGGGGAGTCCAGAACTAGAGGGGCATAGGTTTAGGGTGAGAGGGGAAAGATATAAAAGGGACCTAAAGGGCAACTTTTTCACGCGGAGGGTGGTACGTGTATGGAATGAGCTGCCAGAGGATGTGGTGGAGGCTGGTACAATTACAACATTTAAGAGGCATCTGGATGGGTATATGAATAGGAAGGGTTTGGAGGGATATGGGCCGGGTGCTGGCAGGTGGGACTAGATTGGGTTGGGATATTGGGTCGGCATGGACGGGTTGGACCGAAGGGTCTGTCTCCCTGCTGTACATCTCTATGACTCTATGCAGAGATGGGGTGGAGAGTGAGCAGCGTGGGTAGGAGTGCAGATGGTGGGCCGAGTGGCCTGTGTGTGTGTGAAGCCGGAGCACTGACCTGACACTGCTGGGGCCCACAGCTGACCGCGATCACCTCCTGGGCCAGCTTCTTCTCCTTCAGCCTCACAGCCTCCTCCACGGCGATCTCGCAGAAAGGGTTCATGGAATGTTTCACCCCATCGGTGACCACCCCAGTGCGGTCCGGCTTCACCCGGATCTGGGCACACACACACACAGGGTCAGGAACACAACCCGGCACGGAAAACCACACACCAGACCCACTCACCCAACCCTGGGGGAGCGCCGCACTGTCGGGGGGTCAGTGCTGAGGGAGTGCCGCACTGTCGGAGGGTCAGTGCTGAGGGAGCGCCGCACTGTCGGAGGGTCAGTGCTGAGGGAATGCCGCACTGTCGGAGGGTCAGTGTTGAGGGAGCGCCGCACTGTCGGAGGGTCAGTGCTGAGGGAGTGGGCACTGTCGGAGGGTCAGTGCTGGGGGAGTGCCGCACTGTCGGAGGGTCAGTGCTGAGGGAGTGCCGCACTGTCGGAGGGTCAGTGCTGAGGGAGTGCCGCACTGTCGGAGGGTCAGTGCTGAGGGAGTGCCGCACTGTCGGAGGGTCAGTGCTGAGGGAGTGGGCACTGTCGGAGGGTCAGTGCTGAGGGAGCGCCGCACTGTCGGAGGGTCAGTGCTGAGGGAGTGGGCACTGTCGGAGGGTCAGTGCTGGGGGAGTGCCGCACTGTCGGAGGGTCAGTGCTGAGGGAGTGCCGCACTGTCGGAGGGTCAGTGCTGAGGGAGCGCCGCACTGTCGGAGGGTCAGTGCTGAGGGAGTGGGCACTGTCGGAGGGTCAGTGCTGAGGGAGTGGGCACTGTCGGAGGGTCAGTGCTGAGGGAGCGCCGCACTGTCGGAGGGTCAGTGCTGAGGGAGTGGGCACTGTCGGAGGGTCAGTGCTGAGGGAGTGGGCACTGTCGGAGGGTCAGTGCTGGGGGAGTGCCGCACTGTCGGAGGGTCAGTGCTGAGGGAGTGCCGCACTGTCGGAGGGTCAGTGCTGAGGGAGTGGGCACTGTCGGAGGGTCAGTGCTGGGGGAGTGCCGCACTGTCGGAGGGTCAGTGCTGAGGGAGTGGGCACTGTCGGAGGGTCAGTGCTGAGGGAGTGGGCACTGTCGGAGGGTCAGTGCTGAGGGAGCGCCGCACTGTCGGAGGGTCAGTGCTGAGGGAGTGGGCACTGTGGGAGGGTCGGTACCGGGGGGGGGGGGGGGGGTGCCGCACTGTCGCGGGTACCTTCACCGCGTAGTCGATCACCCTCTTGACTCCCACCAGGATCCTCGTGACCGTCATGGCCTTCCAGCTGACCCTGCTCCCGGCGGAACCCTGAGGCCGGCGGACCCACTTCCGCCCCGCTCCCCGCACCCACTTCCGCCCCGCACTCCAGCCCTTTCCGACTGTGATTGAGTCCGTCCTCCCTCAGCCGTCCGGGTGGAGCGCCGCGACCGCTGCTCTACCGTTCCCCCCCCCGTACAACACCAAGGACAGGGAAGACTCTCTGTTTGGGAATTGCATCTGTCCACCCTCATTGGTCAAACTGCGGGTCAGCATTGATGGGGGGAGGGGGAATGGGTCATATTGAAGGAACGGTGAATTGTAGTGACCGGTCAATAATTTAACTGCAGCAGGACCAGAGACCTGGCTGGAGAAACTCAGCAGGTCAGGCAGCCTCTGTGCAGAGAGAAGGCAGAATGGACCTCGCAAGTGCACTGAGCCCTCTTGAGAACTGACAGAAAATGTGGCATGTGCGCTCAAGATGGGAAACGTGAAGCGACACGACACCAGAAATCGCTGGAGAAACTCAGCAGGCCCGTGCAGAGTGAAAGCACAGTGAACATGGCAAGTCCTCCTCCAGAATAACAACGACGCCCCTCCCAAAAATGTTCAGAATCCAGTCAAACCTTCACCGAAGGCCCAACCCAAGCACTTCCACTATTGAGCTTTTCCAATTGACGTTCTGTTTTAAGCACTAACTCAAAGAGTGTGTTGCTGGAAAAGCACAGCAGGTCAGGCAGCATCTGAGGAGCTGGGGGGGTGGGGGAGTCGACCTTTCAACCATAATCCCTTCATCAGGAATGTGCCTGTTTTGTTTTAAGCATTCAGTGTAGTTTTTTCACTCATAAGACTGTTTGGAGGGTCAGTGTGGACTTGTTGGGCTGAAGGGCCTGTTTCCACACTGTCGGGAATCTAATCAAATAGGAACACACACCAGCTGTACAGTCCCTCATGTGTGCTCCGCCATCCAATGGGATCATGGAGTATTTAATGGCTAACAGTCATGGGTTTGGGTTAGGGTTAGGGTTCATGAAAATCAGCTGCCAATCTGTCAAGTCGTAAAAGCTGAAGAGTTGACAGAGCTCATCATTTTCAAATGTTTTCCCCGTGACTGTTCTGGAGGTTACTGCTTCCAGTTTGGTTTCATTGACAAGTGGGGTGTGAGTATCGCCAGCTGGGCCCAGGGTTTATTGCCTGTTTTCAATTGCCCCCTTGAGTAGGTGGGGGGTGAGCCACTTTCCTGACCCACTGCAGCCCATCCCCACTGTGAAAAGAGAAGTTATCACAGTCCTGGAGGACCATGGGGCTGCTCTCATTACAGAGAGAGGGCCGAGGGTGGTTGAACTGGTGCCCTGGATTCTGAACCGGTGCCCTCTGGGCCTGGACTCTCAGCTGGGGCCTTCTTGACCCGCTGTAGTCCACGTGCTGTGGGTAGACCCACAATGTCCCTGAGGGAGGGAATTCCTGGATTCGGACCCAGGAAGGAACGGCCGATATATTTCCAAGTCGGGATGGTGAGGGGCTCAGAGGGGAACCTGCAGGTTTAATTTTACGTTTAATATTTTCCAAACTATCCTTAATGCCTAATATGGGTTTCACAGTGTCATCAGGCACCGGACTTTCTGTCCTGTTCTTAATAATTACTAATAAAATCAGAATTCACCCCCAACCTTCAGTAAGAGTCTGTAGATCATCACACAGGCATCGGGCCTAATTCTTTTGTTCATTTTTTTATTTCTTTGTTCTTAGTGTTTGTTGAGTTACTCATTCATAAGATCAATAGGAGCAGAGGTAGACCATTCAGCCCCTCTAACCTGCCCCACCATTCAGTACTATCATGGCAAATCTTATATTTACTTAGTTTCATTTTGATTATTGATCATTATCTTTTGATTATTGGCAATTTAATCGATTCGCGCTCTCCAGACTGTCCTCAGACTGTTTGGTGGGCGCAGCCTGGTATTTCTCCCGGGAGGAATTCCTCTCACATCCCGTTTTCCCGTGGATCCGGGGGACAATTGGAGCGGGGCGGGGGGGGAGGGGATGAATGGGATGGGGACCTCACCCCAAACTTGACACCATCGCGACCACTGGCGACCGAGCTCATCGCCATAGCAACAACCCCTCACCCCCTACCTCACCTGGGCCTGGACCGGGTGAGGGTCCCAGCTGTACACCCCTCAGAAGGAGTGGGGGGGGCGGGTGGTCAATCCGTCAACCCCGACGGGATTCTCGTTTCCAATTCTCGGAGTTTCTCAAAGCCAGATCCCCAGGAAGGTTGGGGTGGGGGGGAAATGGGGGTTGGGGAAGGTATTTGGAGGGGGTAAGATGGGAGGGGAAAGCAGGGAGATAAGAAAGGTGGGGGCAATTGGGATGGGGAGGGGGAGGATGGGGTTGAAGCAGTAGGGAAGGGGGATAGTGGGGGGGATGGCCTCCCCACTGCCCTGGGCAGGCTCTGTCCTTTCCACAAGGCCTCAATTGCCCTTTCGAAGGGCAGGGACAATTATAGTTGCACCCCAAATCCCCCCCACCCTCCAATGTTTGTCCATCAGAAACGAGCAGATTGCATTGTAGTAGCACCCTAGTTGGGCCGAGCTGGGATTTACAATAGCAGCAGACCCTCTCCCTCAGGCTGCCCACCTCCCACTGCGCCCTCCAACTTCATGGGCTCCACTCCCAATCGCTGGCTTCCCTCCCCTGGATTTGACAGGTTGGAATTTTGCCCCCTGTCCACCCTCCTGCATAGGGATGAGTTGGGAGGTCATGTTGCGGCTGTACAGGACATTGGTGAGGCCACTGTTGGAATATTGCGTGCAATTCTGGTCTCCTTCCTATCGGAAAGATGTTGTGAAACTCGAAAGGGTTCAGAAAAGATTTACAAGGACATTGCCAGGGTTGGAGGGTCTGAGCTACAGGGAGAGGCTGAACAGGCTGGGGCTGTTTTCCCTGGAGCGTCGGAGGCTGAGGGGTGACCTTATAGAGGTTTACAAAATTATGAGGGGCATGGATAGGATAAATAGACAAAGTCTTTCCCCTGGGGTCGGGGAAACTAGAGGGACATAGGTTTAGGGTGAGAGGGGAAAGATATAAAAGAGACCTAAGGGGCAACTTTTTCACACAGAGGGTGGTACGTGTATGGAATGAGCTGCCAGAGGATGTGGTGGAGGCTGGTACAATTACAACATTTAAGAGGCATCTGGATGGGTATATGAATAGGAAGGGTTTGGAGGGATATGGGCCGGGTGTTGGCAGGTGGGATTAGATTGGGTTGGGATATCTGGGTCAGCATGGACGGGTTGGGCCGAAGGGTCTGTTTCCGTGCTGTACATCTCTATGACTCCCAGTATTCTGTCAGGTTCAATCAGATTCAACCCCCCCCCCCCACAACATACTTCTAAACTTCATTGAGTGCACCAACCACTCAGTGAGCACAGGAGCAGAGATGTCTTGGTGTGATGGTACAAGGGCAGTGGGGAGACCACCCCTGGAGGATTGTGTGTGTGCAGTTTGGGGTCTCTGTATCTGAGGAAGGGATCATCTGGTGATGGAGGGAGTACAGGTTTCCCAGGGCTCATTCCTGGGATGGCAGGATGAAGGGAGACTGGGTCAGCTAGGAATATATTCCCGGGGGTGGGAGAGGGGAGGAAGACTGAGGGGAAAGTCACTAAAACTGATAAAACCCGAACAGGACTAGGCAGGGTCAACACAGGCAGGATGTTCCCGATGACCAGGGGGTGGGCCGACCTTGGGGGGGGGGGTGGGGGGGGTGTGGGTGGGAGGGGGGGGAGTGGGGGGGTGGGGGATGGCTAGGGGGTGTGTGGGGGGTGGCTGTGTGGGGGTGGGGTGTGGGGGAGGGTGGGGGGGTGGGTGGGGATCGGGTGGAGGGCGGTGGGGTGTGGGGTGGGTGTGGGTGGGAGGGGGGAGTGGGGGGGTGGGGGATGGCTAGGGGGTGTGTGGGGGGTGGCTGCGTGGGGGATGGCTAGGGGGTGTGTGGGGGGTGGCTGTGTGGGGGTGGGGTGTGGGGGAGGGTGGGGGGTGAGTGGGGGGTGTGTGGGGATTGGGTGGGGGGCGGTGGGGTGTGGGGTGGGTGTGGGTGGGAGGGTGGGGGATGGCTAGGGGGTGCGTGGGGGTGGCTGTGTGGGGGTGGGGTGTGGGGGAGGGTGGGGGGTGAGTGGGGGGTGGGTGGGGGTGGGGTGTGTGGGGATCAGGTGGGGGGTGGTGGGGGCGTGGGGTGGGGTTTGTGTGGGGGGGGTGGGGGGGGTTGGGTGGAGGTGGGGTGTGTGGGGGGGTGGTGGGTGTATGGGGTTGGGTGGTGTGTGGGGGTGGGGGGGTGGGGGTTGTGGTCTGGGGGGGTAGTGGGGTGTGTGTGGGGGGGTGTTGGGGGTGTTGGGGTGTGTGTGGGTGATGGGATGTGTGTGTGGGGTGTGTGGGTGGGTGGGTGGAAGGTGGGGGTGTGTGTGGGATAGGGGGTGGGGATAGTGGGGTGTGTGGAGGGGTGGTGTGAGTGGGAGGGGGTTTGGGGGTCACGGTCTAGGGAAATGTCATCTTCGCTCAGAGAACGGGGGGAGTCTGTGGAAGGCTCTGTCACAGAAAGTGGTTCAGGCCAAACCATCGAATGTTTCCGAGAAGGATTTAGGTTTAATTCTTCGGGCTAAAGCGATGGGAAGGGGATGGGGTGTTGGTGGGGTGGGGGATGTGAGAAGGGGGGAACCGAGCTACATGATCAACCTCGGTCAGGCTGAGTGACGGGGTAGGCCCGAGGTGGGGGGCAAGTGGCCTCCTCCCGTTTGCCGGGTTGTGTTGCTAACCGTGTGACACACGGGTGAGTGTGACTTTTGTGAGCAGCCGGTTGAGTTGATAAGGAGAGGGTGCGGCCCCTGGTGCTGTTCACTGCACTATCGGCTCCCTCGCACACCGGACACGACCTTTAACCCAGGCTGCGCGGCCTAGTGTGCGTGGGGGCGCGGCGCTCTCTCTCTCTCTCTCAAACATAATCACTCGCACCATGCTGACATTTCCCCATCAGCACCCCAACCTCACCTCCCTGAGACAGAATATCAAAAGACATATATGCGAGGGTAAAGTTTATTCACGTAGGCCAGGAATGGCAGGTAAAGAGGTCACAATATTAAGAGACGCAGGACTCCTCACAATCTGTAATGCTGAAGGATGAGGAGATCTGCACTCCTGAGGGGGTATTGCCAGAAAGGGTAACAGGGATTCACGGTGGGACAAAAAGTGCTCAGTTATGGCTAGAGTCTCCAGAGAAGTGCGGAGAATTTGTGGTCGGAGTCCTGGACAACCTCTCAGCTCCAGGAATACAATTTGTCCCAGCGAATGATATAGCTGATTCACCGGGAGGCGTGCTGCCTACTGTAGCTAAATAGCTGGTGGAGACGCAGGCAACTGAAGACGTGAAGAGTGTTCTTCTAGGAATTCAGCATGGACAGGTTGGACCGAAGGGTCTGTTTCCGTGCTGCACATCTCTATGACCAGTGGCAACATGGTCTCCATGTCTGCTCTCTCCAGGACTCCCAGTGTTCTAGCAGGTTCAGTCCAATTCCACGTTCCCCCAAAGTCCTGGGACAACCTCTCAGGTCCAAGGATACACTTTGTCCTTGCAAATGATATGGCTGATTCACCGGGAGGCGTGCTGCCTACTCGGGTTGAAACACCAGGGGAGGCGCAGGCAACTAAAGAATGTTCCTCTGGAAATTTTCCCTGAGGCACAATCCGAAGTCGGAGGGGTCAAAAGACACAGGGAAGGAAGCTGACAGAACGTTATCGGAAACTTCCTTCGATCAGATAGGTGGCACAGAGCAGCAGTGAATCGGTAAACATGTAAGTATTTTTAGCTCTGCTAAGCTTTTTTTAGATTAGATTAGATGACCTACAGTGTGGAAACAGGCCCTTCGGCCCAACAAGTCCACACCGACCCGCAACCCACCCAGACCCCTACTCCTAACACTACGGGCAATTTAGCATGGCCAATTCACCTAACCGGCACATTTTTGTGTTTGTGGGAGGAAACCGAAGCAAACTCACGCAGACACAGGGAGAATGTGCAAACTCCACACAGTCAGTCGCCCGAGACGGGAATTGAGCCTGGGTCTCTGGCGCTGTGAGGCAGCAGTGCTAACCCACTGATTGAGTTACAGCAGAAAAATAAGTTCAAACAGTTATATCAAAAGGCATTTACAAAGAAGGAGGGTGAATGCACCCCTGTGTGTTATTACTTAACAAAATTGATGAGGAAAATGGAGACCTTCACACATTCAAGCAGATGGGAAATGGGCAGAGATTCATCAAATTGTTTTGCCAGTCGAGTATAGAAAGGAGGTGCTGGGAGTGGCGCATGAGCTACCACTTGGAGGTCATTTAGGGGTGAGGAAAATACAAAGACATTTTTACTGGCCTGGACTATGCAAAGATGTAGTTGAATTTTGCCAGATGTGTCATATATGTCAACTAATCAGGCAGGAATAAAACCTGCACCTTTAATACCTATACCAGTATTTAAGGAACCTTTCACAAGAGTTTTGATTGATTGCGAAGGTCCCCTACGTCAAATAAAAAAGTGGGAAGAAGTATTTAATAATAACAATGGATGTGTCAACTAGATTCCCAGAGGCAATCCCATTACACAACATCACAGCTAGAAGGGCTGGAGAAGAATTACTTAATTTTTTTTACAAGACTGCCAATAGAGATCCAATCAGATCAAGGGTCAAACTTCAGATCCAAACAGGTTATGGATAAATTGGGAATTGAGCAATTCAAATCTATTGTGTACCATCCGGAATCACAGGGAACACTAGAGCGATGGCATCAAACACTGGAGACCATGTTGGGGGCTAATGGTCAGGGTTATTCAGAGGATTGAACGTAGAACATAGAAAAGTACAGCACAGAACAGGCCCTTCGGCCTAGGATGTTGTACCGAGGATTAATCCTAACGTAAAATAAAATACCTTAACCTACACACCCCTCAACTCACTGCTCTCCATGTGCATGTCCAGCAGGCGCTTAAATATCCCCAACAACTCTGCTTCCACCACCACCGACGGCAACGCATTCCATACATTCACAACTCTCTGCATAAAGAACCTACCTCTGATGTCTCCTTTATACCTTCCTCCTAATATCTTCAAACTATGACCCCTCGTCTCAGTCAATCCTGCCCTGGGGGAAAGTCTCTGTCTATTGATTCTATCCATGCCTCTCATTACCTTGTACACCTCGATCAGGTCATCTCTCTTCCTCCTCCTCTACAGAGAGAAAAATCCAAGCTTAGTCAACCTCTCTTCATAAGGCAAGCCCTCCAGTCCAGGCAGCATCCTGGTAAACCTTCTTTGCACCCTCTCTCCAAAGGCTCTGTACCTTTCCTATAGTAGGGCAACCAGAACTGGACGCAATATTCCAAGTGTGATCTCACCAGGGACTTATAGAACTGCAGCAAAACCTTGCGGCTGTTAAACTCGATCCCCCTGGTAATGAAAGCCAAAACACCATCTACTTTCTTCACAACCCTATCAACTTGGGTGGCAACTTTAAGGGATCTATGTACTTGAACACCAAGATACCTCTGTTCCTCCAAACTGCCAAGAATCCTGTCTTTAATCCTATATTCAGCATTCAAGTTTGACCTTCCAAAATGGAGTTATCCAGGGTGAACTCCATCTGCCATTTCTCAGCCCAGCTCTGCATCCTGTCTATGTCACACTGCAGCCTGCAATAGCCCTCAATACTATCACTGACACCTCCAACCTTTGTGTCATCGGCAAATTTACTAACCCACCCCTCAACCTCCTCATCCAAGTCATTTATAAAAACTACGATAAGCAGAGGCCCAAGAACAGAGCCCTGAGGGACCCCACTCAACACTGACCTCCAGGTAGAATACTTTCCATCTACAACCACTCTCTGCCTTCTGTCAGCTAACCAGTTCTGAATCCAGATAGCCAAATCTCCCTGTATCCCATACCTCCTGACTTTATGAATGAGCCTACCATGGGGAACTTTCTCAAATGCCTTGCTGGAGTCCATATACACCCCATCCACTGCCTGACCTTGGTCGGTCTGTCTTGTCACCTCCTCAAAGAACTCAATAAGATTTGTGAGGCATGACCTGCCCCTCACAAAGCCATGCTGACTGCCTTTAAACACGCTATGCTTTTCCAAATAGTTATAAATCTTATCCCTCACAATTCTCTCCAAAACCTTGCTGTGATTGGGATAAGGGAATTCCATTGGGACGTTTTGCCCTCAGAGATACATCGAATGAAATGACCAAATTCAATCGTTTTGAATAAATCTTTGGGCATGAAGTAAGAGGACCATTAAAATTGATGAAGGAAAACTTAATAAGTCAGAGTGCAGAGACCACCCATTTGGACGGTGTGTCAAATTTTAGCGAACGATTACATAGAGCTGGAGAGCTGGTTAGACAACGTTTAAAAGTATCACAGCATACAATGGAACAAGAAGCTGATAAGAAATCACAAGTTCACAATTTTGTGATCGGGAATAAGTTATTGGTGTTACTTCCAGTAACTGATGAGCCTTTAGATTAGATTAGATTACTTACAGTGTGGAAACAGGCCCTTCGGCCCAACAAGTCCACACCGACCCGCCGAAGTGCAACCCACCCATACCCCTACATTTACCCCTTACCTAACACTACGGGCAATTTAGCTTGGCCAATTCACCTGACCCGCACATCTTTGGGCTGTGGGAGGAAACCGGAGCACCCGGAGGAAACCCACGCAGACACAGGGAGAACGTGCAAACTCCACACAGTCAGTCGCCTGAGTTGGGAATTGAACCCGGGTCTCTGGCGCTGTAAGGCAGCAGTGCTAACCACTGTGCCACCGTGCCACCCACAAAGCAAGGTTTAGTGGACCTTATCACATTGAGAGGAAATGGAGTGAGGTGAACTACTTGATAAGGACTCCAGACAGGAAGAAATCTCACAGTGTGTCATGTGAACATGCTGCTCAAAGGGTATTTTGATCAGGAAGAAAAGCAAGAGAAGGTGTTAATGATTACAGCACAGATGGAAGAACAAAGTTCAGAGGATTCTGAATTGGACATTCCTCCAATCCAATTGGACAATGAGGAAGATGTCAAAAATTGGGATAAATTACTGAGTTATCTTCCATAACAAAATCGAAATGACCTGAAACAGTTATTACTGTCACATGGGGAGATATGCGGAAATAAACTGGGAAGCACTAACCTAATTGTGCATGATGTAGAGATCGGAGAATGCTGTTCCAATTAAGCAACAGCCTTATAGGCTCAACCCCGTAAAGTTGGCACAGGTTCAGAAGGAGATAGAGGGCATGCTCCAAGATGGCACCATCAAAGTGAGTTACAGTGACTGGAGCTCACCCAGAGTCATGGTGCCAAAGCCAGATGGTACCCAACGGTTATGGGTGGACTATCAAAAAGTCAATGCCGTTACAAAGACTGATGCATATCCAATTCCGCAGTTGGAGGACTGTGTCGAAAAAGTGGGACAAGTAACTGACATTTCGAAGTTGGACTTGCTCAGAGGCAACTGGCAAGTGTCTCTGTCAGAGAGAGGAAAGGCGATTTCAGCTTTCAGAATGCCAAGTGGATGATATCAGTTCAAAGTCATGCCATTTAGTATGAAAACTGCTCCAAACACATTTCAGAGACTGAATAATAAAGTCATTGCTGGATTACCCAACTGTGTGGCGTATATAGATGCCGTAGGGATCTTTAATCACTCACGGAAGGAACATTTACAGCATTTATCAGACTTCAATCGGTCTTGGAAGGCTGGCTTGGTGATAAACCTAACTAAAAGGGAATCTGTCAAAGCTCAATTCACCTTCCTGGGTCATATTATTGGACATGGGCAAATGGACCCACGGGATGTGAAAGCAAAAGTAATTGGGGAATTTTCCACACTGTCGATGGAAAACTATGGAGTGTTCCACTCACAGAATTATTTCAGTGGACAGCAGACTGCCAAAAGACATTTGACAGCCGAAAAACGGTGTTACCCACTGCCCCGGTATTACCCACACCATATTATACAAAGCCTTTCAAGGTGGTTATCGATGCCCGTGTTGTGGGTGTCAGTGCGGTGAGCCTGCAGGAGGATGATGAGGGAATAGGAAGACCCAACAGGTATTTTTCCAGGAAGTTGAACATTCATCAACAGAACTATTCAACGCTGGAGAGAGAGACTTTCAATGTGACATCACAACATTGCAGTGTTTATATTAGCAGCAACGCATCTCAGACAATGGTATACACCGCTCACAACCCACTGACCTTTGTGGGAAGATTTAAGGACAGGGTTTAGATGGAGCTTGTTCCTGTGGCCATTTGATTTGACAATTGTACGCGTGGCAGGTCGTGGAAACGTGATAGCCAATGCTTTATCGAAACTTGAACGAGATATGGAGGCATTTGGGGGCAGGTGTGCCGTGGCCTGAATTTGTATTGGGTTGTGCATGTTTGCATGTTTATACTTAATACAGTAGGTATGTGTGTGTTTAGGCTACTAAGCAGGTCTTTAAAATGAAGCCATCTGTTGGATATTGATGGTTCCTTTTTGTTTAGGGGCGGGGTGTCACAAAGTTGGTCCTTTTCTCAAGGATAGTGTGTCGTTGGTTTGTCTCAGAGAGGTCATAAACCGCTCCCTGTGCTGATTAGACTGATTTGGGACAGATATTTAAGGGGACCCTTTGTTTATATGTAACCAGCTGAGACTCCAGGCCAAAGTGGTCATGTTTTAGAAGTGACCTGTATAATAAAAAGGGCAGTGGTCAGCTCTCTAGCTGAGCAGTTCAGTCCAGAACTAGTTGGGAGTTCAACAGAGAGCTGTGTGGAAACAAACTCTCTCTCTTTCTGCCCTGCTAACTTCAACCTGTAAGCACCTGTTCCCTTTTTTATTGTGTTTGACAGGGGATTTGCTTATTGGGTCTGTTGTGTGTATTCAGAACAGCATACTTAAGTCCAGTTGGGATTGACTGAGTTCTGTAGGGGCTCTTTATTCTGTTCTTTGTGTTTCATTGTGTAATCTTGTGAATAAAGTTTTAAAACCTGGTAGTCAACGTCGCTAACTTACCCTCGCTGTGTGCTTACCGAAACAAATTGCAAAGTTATGGTCTGGGCTGCCTACTTAAGAATGTTCTGGGTGGTCTGGCCTAGTCCATAACAGTCCCCACACACATTCTCTTATGTCTATTCACACACACACTTGTACACTCACTCACATACATATACACTATCGCTTTCACACAATCTCTACGACACATGCACACACCTGTGCACATTCACACACACACACACACACACACACAGACACACACACACACAGACACACACACAGACAGAGTCTCTTTCATACATTCTCATACACAGTTTCACTCACGTTTTCGCACACACATTCACCATTCCACACACACACACACACTCACAATCACTGTCTCTCACACACACACACTCACAATCACTGGCTCTCTCACACACACTCACAATCACTGTCTCTCTCTCACACACACACTCACAATCACTGTCTCTCACACACACTCACTCGCAATCACTGTCTCTCTCACACACACTCACAATCACTGTCTCTCACACACACTCACTCGCAATCACTGTCTCTCTCACACACACTCACAATCACTGTCTCTCACACACACTCACTCGCAATCACTGTCTCTCTCACACACACACTCACAACCACTGTCTCTCACACACACACACACTCACAATCACTGTCTCTCACACACACTCACTCGCAATCACTGTCTCTCTCACACACACTCACAATCACTGTCTCTCACACACACTCACAATCACTGTCTCTCTCTCATACACACATTCACAATCACTGTCTCTCTCTCACACACTCACAATCACTGTCTCTCACACACACTCACTCACAATCACTGTCTCTCAGACACACATTCACAACCACTCTCTCTCACACACACTCACTCGCAATCACTGTCTCTCTCTCACACACTCACAATCACTGTCTCTCTCTCTCACACATTCACAACCACTCTCTCTCACACACACTCACTCACAATCACTGTCTCTCTCTCACACATTCACAACCACTGTCTCTCACACACACTCACTCGCAATCACTGTCTCTCTCTGTCACACACACACTCATAATCACTCTCTCACACACTCGCAATCACTCACACACTCACAATCACTGTCTCTTTCACACACAACTCACAATCACTGTCTCTCTCACACACACACACAATCACAGTCACACACACACACACACACACTCACAATCACTGTCTCTTTCACACACACTCACAATCACTCTCTCTCTCACACACACACACTCACAATCACTGCCTCTCTCTGTCACACACACACGCACAATCACTCTCTCACACACACACACTCACAATCACTGCCTCTCTCTGTCACACACACACTCACAATCACTCTCACACACACACACATTCGCAATCACTCTCTCTCACACATACACAATCACTGTCTCACACACACACACACTCACAATCACTGTCTCACACACACACTCCACATCTTTGCAAACATTTCGAGATTGTGTGTGAGGGTCTGTGTCAGGGGTAGTGTGTGGGTGTGCGTGTGTGGGTGAGTGTGCAGGGGAGAAGGTCAGGTGATTGGCCAAGCTGGTGTTGATTGGTGAAGCAGACCCGGGTACCTGGAGTTCGCCTCCTGGGGCGATTTTCCACGTCTCTGGGACAAGTGAGAGAAAGGGCAGGAGGGAAGGGGAAAGACCACATGGATTGGAAGGAAAAGTCAGACACAAAACACTGACATGCTGAAACAACTCTGTATTTCTCTCTGAGTGCAGCTGGATGTGTGTTTAATGGTTTCTCAGGAGTACAGGAGATCACTCCAGCCCGCTGGCTGGCTTCATCCCCAAATGAAGACGAACGGGCAGCGGACAGTTTCTGACCCAACTCCTGGGCGCTGTTGGAATCAGCAATGGGTTTAGAGAGAGAGAGAGAGAGAGACCATTCCCCGAGTCCCAGGCAGGGGCAGGAACAGGAGACGGACTTCCCCAGGTCCACCATCGCAGCTCCTAGCGAGATCCTGACATTCGGCGGCACTCACCCAGCCGGTACGCACACAGGTAGAAGGTTCCTGGAACAGGGGGAGAAGGCAGGGGTCAGCACAGAGAGACTCCCGACCCCCGGAACCCCCCTCAAACCCCCCAGACCCCTCCACATCACCATAACTCCCCACACACCCCCATCTCTGTAGCCCCCTAACACCCCACACCCCACCATCACCATAACTCCCCACACACCCCCTATCTCTGTAACCCCCTCCAGCCCCTACACCCCCTCCCTATCTCTGTAACCCCCTCCAGTCCCTACACCCCTCCCTATCTCTGTAACCCCCTCCAGTCCCTACACCCCCTCCCTATTTCAGTAACCCTCTCCAACCCCTACACCCCCTCCCTATCTCTGTGACCTCCTCCAGCCCCTACACCCCTCCCTATCTCTGTAACACCCTCCAGCCCCTACACCCCCTCCCTATCTCTGTAACCCCCTCCAGCCCCTACACACCCTCCCTATCTCTGTAACCCCCTCCAGCCCCTCCCTATCTCTGCAACCCCCTCCAGCCCCTACACCCCCTCCCTATCTCTGTAACCCCCTCCAGTCCCTACACCCCCTCCCTATCTCTGTGACCTCCTCCAGCCCCTACACCCCTCCCTATCTCTGTAACCCCCTCCAGCCCCTACACCCCCTCCCTATCTCTGTGACCTCCTCCAGCCCCTACACCCCTCCCTATCTCTGTAACCCCCTCCAGCCCCTACACCCCCTCCCTATCTCTGTAACTCCCTCCAGCCCCTACACCCCCTCCCTATCTCTGTAACTCCCGCCAGCCCCTACACCCCCTCCCTATCTCTGTAACCCCCTCCAGCCCCTACACCCCCTCCCTATCTCTGTAACCCCCTCCAGCCCCTACACCCCCTCCCTATCTCTGTAACCCCCTCCAGTCCCTACACCCCTCCCTATCTCTGTAACCCCCTCCAGTCCCTACACCCCCTCCCTATTTCAGTAACCCTCTCCAACCCCTACACCCCCTCCCTATCTCTGTCACCTCCTCCAGCCCCTACACCCCTCCCTATCTCTGTAACACCCTCCAGCCCCTACACCCCCTCCCTATCTCTGTAACCCCCTCCAGCCCCTACACACCCTCCCTATCTCTGTAACCCCCTCCAGCCCCTACACCCCCTCCCTATCTCTGTGACCTCCTCCAGCCCCTACACCCTCCCTATCTCTGTAACCCCCTCCAGCCCCTACACCCCCTCCCTATCTCTGTAACTCCCTCCAGCCCCTACACCCCCTCCCTATCTCTGTAACTCCCGCCAGCCCCTACACCCCCTCCCTATCTCTGTAACCCCCTCCAGCCCCTACACCCCCTCGCTATGTAAATGCAGGGGCGTTACCTGCGAAGAAGGTGAGCAGCATTGCCACCCAGCCCAGGATGTAGGACCAGGAGAAACGCCAATCCCCAAACCGTCTGCCGAGGAAGTTCACCGTCACACCGGTGTACACCGCCATCGCCACCAGCAGCAGGAACACTGGGGGGGGGAACGGGGGAGTGAGAGGGGGAGGGGGAGGGGGAGTGAGAGGGGGGGGGGAGGGGGAGGGGGAGGGGGAGGGGGGAAAGGGGAGGGGAGGGGGAGGGGGAGAGAAGGAATCAGCTCATCACTGCTCCATCCTGAGCAACACCCACTGCACGTCCCTCACACACTCACACACCGTCCCTCACACACTCACACACTGTCCCTCACACACTCACACACCGTCCCCCACACACTCACACACCGTCCCCTCACACACTCACACACCGTCCCCTCACACACTCACACACCGTCCCTCACACACTCACACACCGTCCCCCACACACTCACACACCGTCCCCCACACACTCACACACCGTCCCCTCACACACTCACACACCGTCCCCTCACACACTCACACACCGTCCCCTCACACACTCACACACCGTCCCCCACACACTCACACACCGTCCCCACACACACTCACACACCGTCCCCTCACACACTCACACACCGTCCCCCACACACTCACACACCGTCCCCTCACACACTCACACACCGTCCCCTCACACACACTCACACACCGTCCCCTCACACACTCACACACCGTCCCTCACACACACTCACACACCGTCCCCCACACACTCACACACCGTCCCCCACACACTCACACACCGTCCCTCACACACTCACACACCGTCCCCTCACACACTCACACACCGTCCCCTCACACACTCACACACCGTCCCCCACACACTCACACACCGTCCCCTCACACACTCACACACCGTCCCCTCACACACACTCACACACCGTCCCCCACACACTCACACACCGTCCCCCACACACTCACACACCGTCCCCTCACACACCCACACACCGTCCCCTCACACACTCACACACCGTCCCCCACACACTCACACACCGTCCCCTCACACACCCACACACCGTCCCCTCACACACTCACACACCGTCCCTCACACACTCACACACCGTCCCCCACACACTCACACACCGTCCCCCACACACTCACACACCGTCCCCTCACACACTCACACACCGTCCCCCACACACTCACACACCGTCCCTCACACACTCACACACCGTCCCCACACACTCACACACCGTCCCTCACACACTCACACACCGTCCCCCACACACTCACACACTGTCCCCCACACACTCACACACCGTCCCTCACACACTCACACACCGTCCCCTCACACACTCACACACCGTCCCCCACACACTCACACACCGTCCCTCACACACTCACACACCGTCCCCCACACACTCACACACCGTCCCCTCACACACTCACACACCGTCCCCCACACACTCACACACCGTCCCCTCACACACTCACACACCGTCCCCCCCACACACTCACACACCGTCCCCCACACACTCACACACCGTCCCTCACACACTCACACACCGTCCCCCACACACTCACACACCGTCCCTCACACACTCACACACCGTCCCTCACACACTCACACACCGTCCCCCACACACTCACACACCGTCCCCTCACACACTCACACACCGTCCCCTCACACACTCACACACCGTCCCTCACACACTCACACACCGTCCCTCACACACTCACACACCGTCCCCCACACACTCACACACCGTCCCCCACACACTCACACACTCACACACCGTCCCCCACACACTCACACACTGTCCCTCACACACTCACACACCGTCCCCCACACACTCACACACCGTCCCCTCACACACTCACACACCGTCCCCTCACACACTCACACACCGTCCCCTCACACACTCACACACCGTCCCCCACACACTCACACACCGTCCCCCACACACTCACACACCGTCCCCCACACACTCACACACCGTCCCCTCACACACTCACACACCGTCCCCTCACACACTCACACACCGTCCCCTCACACACTCACACACCGTCCCCCACACACTCACACACCGTCCCCTCACACACTCACACACCGTCCCCTCACACACTCACACACCGTCCCCCACACACTCACACACCGTCCCCTCACACACTCACACACCGTCCCCTCACACACACTCACACACCGTCCCCTCACACACTCACACACCGTCCCTCACACACACTCACACACCGTCCCCCACACACTCACACACCGTCCCCCACACACTCACACACCGTCCCTCACACACTCACACACCGTCCCCTCACACACTCACACACCGTCCCCTCACACACTCACACACCGTCCCCCACACACTCACACACCGTCCCCTCACACACTCACACACCGTCCCCTCACACACACTCACACACCGTCCCCCACACACTCACACACCGTCCCCCACACACTCACACACCGTCCCCTCACACACCCACACACCGTCCCCTCACACACTCACACACCGTCCCCTCACACACTCACACACCGTCCCCCACACACTCACACACCGTCCCCCACACACTCACACACCGTCCCCTCACACACTCACACACCGTCCCCCACACACTCACACACCGTCCCTCACACACTCACACACCGTCCCCCACACACTCACACACCGTCCCTCACACACTCACACACCGTCCCCCACACACTCACACACCGTCCCCCACACACTCACACACCGTCCCTCACACACTCACACACCGTCCCCTCACACACTCACACACCGTCCCCCACACACTCACACACCGTCCCTCACACACTCACACACCGTCCCCCACACACTCACACACCGTCCCCTCACACACTCACACACCGTCCCCCACACACTCACACACCGTCCCCTCACACACTCACACACCGTCCCCCACACACTCACACACCGTCCCCCACACACTCACACACCGTCCCTCACACACTCACACACCGTCCCCCACACACTCACACACCGTCCCTCACACACTCACACACCGTCCCTCACACACTCACACACCGTCCCCCACACACTCACACACCGTCCCCTCACACACTCACACACCGTCCCCTCACACACTCACACACCGTCCCTCACACACTCACACACCGTCCCTCACACACTCACACACCGTCCCCCACACACTCACACACCGTCCCCCACACACTCACACACTCACACACCGTCCCCCACACACTCACACACTCACACACTGTCCCTCACACACCCACACACCGTCCCCCACACACCCACACACCGTCCCTCACACACTCACACACCGTCCCCTCACACACTCACACACCGTCCCCTCACACACCCACACACCGTCCCCTCACACACTCACACACCGTCCCCCACACACTCACACACTGTCCCTCACACACTCACACACCGTCCCCCACACACTCACACACCGTCCCCCACACACTCACACACTCACACACCGTCCCCCACACACTCACACACTCACACACTGTCCCTCACACACACCCACACACCGTCCCCCACACACCCACACACCGTCCCCCACACACCCACACACCGTCCCTCACACACTCACACACTCACACACTGTCCCTCACACACTCACACACCGTCCCCCACACACCCACACACCGTCCCTCACACACTCACACACTCACACACTGTCCCCCACACACTCACACACCGTCCCCCACACACCCACACACCGTCCCTCACACACTCACACACTGTCCCTCACACACTCACACACCATCCCCCACACACCCACACACCGTCCCCTCACACACACACACACCGTCCCCCACACACTCACACACAGTCCCCCACACACCGTCCCCTCACACACTCACACATTGTCCCCTCACACACTCACACACCGTCCCTCACACACTCACACACTCACACATTGTCCCCCACACACTCACACACTCACACACCGTCCCCCACACACCCACACACCGTCCCCCACACACCCACACACCGTCCCTCACACACTCACACACTGTCCCTCACACACTCACACACCGTCCCCCACACACCCACACACCGTCCCTCACACACTCACACACTCACACACTGTCCCCCACACACTCACACACCATCCCCTACACACTCACACACCGTCCCCTCACACACTCACACACCGTCCCCTCACACACCCACACACTGTCCCTCACACACTCACACACTGTCCCTTACACACTCACACACCGTCCCCCACACACCCACACACCGTCCCCTCACACACCCACACACTGTCCCTCACACACTCACACACTGTCCCTCACACACTCACACACCGTCCCCCACACACCCACACACCGTCCCTCACACACTCACACACTGTCCCCCACACACTCACACACCGTCCCCTCACACACTCACACACCGTCCCTCACACAGTCACACACCGTCCCCACACACACTCACACACCGTCCCCTCACACACTCACACACCGTCCCCTCACACACTCACACACCGTCCCTCACACACTCACACACCGTCCCCCACACACTCACACACCGTCCCCTCACACACTCACACACCGTCCCCTCACACACTCACACACCGTCCCTCACACACTCACACACCGTCCCTCACACACTCACACACCGTCCCCCACACACTCACACACCGTCCCCCACACACTCACACACTCACACACCGTCCCCCACACACTCACACACTCACACACTGTCCCTCACACACCCACACACCGTCCCCCACACACCCACACACCGTCCCTCACACACTCACACACCGTCCCCTCACACACTCACACACCGTCCCCTCACACACCCACACACCGTCCCCTCACACACTCACACACCGTCCCCCACACACTCACACACTGTCCCTCACACACTCACACACCGTCCCCCACACACTCACACACCGTCCCCCACACACTCACACACTCACACACCGTCCCCCACACACTCACACACTCACACACTGTCCCTCACACACCCACACACCGTCCCCCACACACCCACACACCGTCCCCCACACACCCACACACCGTCCCTCACACACTCACACACTCACACACTGTCCCTCACACACTCACACACCGTCCCCCACACACCCACACACCGTCCCTCACACACTCACACACTCACACACTGTCCCCCACACACTCACACACCGTCCCCCACACACCCACACACCGTCCCTCACACACTCACACACTGTCCCTCACACACTCACACACCATCCCCCACACACCCACACACCGTCCCCTCACACACACACACACCGTCCCCCACACACTCACACACCGTCCCTCACACACTCACACACTCACACATTGTCCCCCACACACTCACACACTCACACACCGTCCCCCACACACCCACACACCGTCCCCCACACACCCACACACCGTCCCTCACACACTCACACACTGTCCCTCACACACTCACACACCGTCCCCCACACACCCACACACCGTCCCTCACACACTCACACACTCACACACTGTCCCCCACACACTCACACACCATCCCCTACACACTCACACACCGTCCCCTCACACACTCACACACCGTCCCCTCACACACCCACACACTGTCCCTCACACACTCACACACTGTCCCTTACACACTCACACACCGTCCCCCACACACCCACACACCGTCCCCTCACACACCCACACACTGTCCCTCACACACTCACACACTGTCCCTCACACACCGTCCCCCACACACCCACACACCGTCCCTCACACACTCACACACTGTCCCCCACACACTCACACACCGTCCCTCACACACTCACACACCGTCCCTCACACAGTCACACACCGTCCCCACACACACTCACACACCGTCCCACACACACTCACACACCGTCCCTCACACACTCACACACCGTCCCTCACACAGTCACACACCGTCCCCACACACACTCACACACCGTCCCTCAGACACACACACACCGTCCCTCACACACTCACACACCGTCCCCTCACACACTCACACACCGTCCCTCACACACTCACACACCGTCCCCCCACACACTCACACACCGTCCCCTCACACACCGTCCCCCCACACACTCACACACCGTCCCCCACACACTCACACACCGTCCCCTCACACACTCACACACCGTCCCCTCACACACTCACACACCGTCCCTCATCCCTCCCCCTCTCAGACACAGACCCTCTCTGATGCCCCTCAGCCCCAGGGGCTATGCGCCCCAGCCCGGGGGGGCAGGGGTGGGGGTGGGGGTGTTACTGTGAGCCGTTGCCGGGGAGGGGGAGTACCGGACGGTCAGACAGAGACTCACTGGAGATGAGGAAGAGGACCCCCGCGGCGAGAGTGTGGTTAAACCGCTCAGAGAAGGTGAAGTGAGCGAAGGCGAGAGCCCCCACGATCAGGCCGAGAAAACACAGCACCGCAGCCAGGATCATAAAGGCACGGGTGGCATTCCAGTAGGCTGGGGGGGGGGGGGGGGGGGGGGGGGGGGGGGGG
>NW_026868350.1:0-40000 GCF_020745735.1 Hemiscyllium ocellatum
GGGACCGACCCATGACCCACACCAGGTCATAGGCTCCAAACCCGGCTAGGCCGCACATTCAGACTTCAGGCTGATCTTCACCCCGGTTCCCATCGTTGGTGTCCATAACTCCGGAATTTTCTCCCCAAACCCTTCCTGGTGTGCTCCTAGACCGACTTGGTATGGGTTACGCAGGGTCATGGTTCCCGAATTCAGAAAGTTGCTCAAGAGCACCCCCTCAGAACCACAGCTTCCAGGTTTCGATGTGAGTCAGGTTTGACCGTGAAGTCGCTCTGATAGGGACGACGGCCTGGTTTCTGTTCCCCCACCCCACTCCCCTCCTCGCTCTGAGGTTCAGGGGTGGGACCTGATCTCTGGATGGTGAAACCAGCAGCCACAATGACCAGGGCGTCTACTGGATCAGGACAGAGAGAGCTAACTATCAGGGACCAGATACCCCAGACCCTAACCCCCCCACACTCTCAGACAGTACACCCCAGACCCTAACCCCCCCCCACACTCTCAGACAGTACACCCCAGACCCTAACCCCTCGAGTGACCCTCCCCCTCTCCCCCCACACTCTCAGACAGTACACCCCAGACCCTAACCCCTCGAGTGACCCTCCCCCTCCCCCCACACTCTCAGACAGTACACCCCAGACCCTAACCCCCCCCACACTCTCAGACAGTACACCCCAGACACTAACCCCCCCCACACTCTCAGACAGTACACCCCAGACCCTAACCCCCCCCACATTCTCAGACAGTACACCCCAGACCCTAACCCCCCCTCACTCTCAGACAGTACACCCCAGACACTAACCCCCCCTCACTCTCAGACAGTACACCCCAGACCCTAACCCCCCCACACTCTCAGACAGTACACCCCAGACCCTAACTCCTCGAGTGACCCTCCCGCTCCCCCCACACTCTCAGACAGTACACCCCAGACCCTAACCCCTCGAGTGACCCTCCCCCTCCCCCCACACTCTCAGACAGTACACCCCAGACCCTAACCCCTCGAGTGACCCTCCCCCTCCCCCCACACTCTCAGACAGTACACCCCAGACACTAACCCCCCCCACACTCTCAGACAGTACACCCCAGACCCTAACCCCCCCCACATTCTCAGACAGTACACCCCAGACCCTAACCCCCCCTCACTCTCAGACAGTACACCCCAGACACTAACCCCCCCTCACTCTCAGACAGTACACCCCAGACCCTAACCCCCCCACACTCTCAGACAGTACACCCCAGACCCTAACCCCTCGAGTGACCCTCCCGCTCCCCCCACACTCTCAGACAGTACACCCCAGACCCTAACCCCTCGAGTGACCCTCCCCCTCCCCCCACACTCTCAGACAGTACACCCCAGACCCTAACCCCTCGAGTGACCCTCCCCCCCCCCCCCACACTCTCAGACAGTACACCCCAGACCCTAACCCCTCGAGTGACCCTCCCCCTCTCCCCCCACTCTCTCAGACAGTACACCCCAGACCCTAACCCCTCGAGTGACCCTCCCCTCCCCCCCACACTCTCAGACAGTACACCCCAGACCCTAACCCCTCGAGCGACCCTCCCCTTCCCCCCACACTCTCAGACAGTACACCCCAGACCCTAACCCCTCAAGTGACCCTCCCCCTCCCCCCACACTCTCAGACAGTACACCCCAGACCCTAACCCCTCGAATGACCCTCCCCCTGCCCCCCACACTCTCAGACAGTACATTCTAGACCCTAACCCCTCGAGTGAACCTCCCCCTCCCCCCCAAACCGTCACTCAATCCCAGCCCCTAACCATGTCAGCCAGTCCTGTCTGGGTTCCCCATTAGCCTGCCCCAGGCCAGTCTCTACACTGTAGAGACCTGTCACTTCGGCCTAGTCTCAGGCTGAAACCTTTGCTCAGGTTGACTAGGCTGTACTACGGCCTGTCCTTTCCTGCTCAGTTCAGACTGCGCTGGGATATAGCTGGCCATAGTGCCTCATTCCCCCATGGGGTTTGGAAGAGGTACAGCTTTGATGATTCAAAAATGCCCAATCTTGGGGATCTCAGAGACTGTGGGGGAGTTAGGCCCTGGAGCAGATCCTGCTGGGAAATGCTGGTGCTTTCTGGGTCAGGGTACAGGGCTAGCCTTCCTAAAGCTTCGAGACTTCTGCTCTGGAGGTCTCACATAAAACTAAACAGGTTCATTCGAAAACTCCCCCTTCTCTTTCCTTTCCCACTCCCTTTGTGTGCCACATTTCCTGTCTCTCTTAGCCCGGATGTGAGCTCTCTCGGTCTGTCAGTATCACCTTTCTCTCAAATTCTCCCAGATTCTGAACACTCACTATCCCTCCCTCTCTCTCCCGCCCTTCCACAGCACTCACTGACTCCAAATCTCTCTCCCTGACCTTCACTGTCTCTCTCTCTCTATTTCTGACCCCCGCGCTCTCTCTCTCTCTCTCTATTTTTGACCCCAACTCTCTCTCTCTCACGATTTCTGACCCTCACTGTCTCTCTCTCTCTCTCTCTGTATCTCTGACCCTCTCTATTTCTGACCTCCACTGTTTCTCTCTCTCTATTTCTGACCCCCATAATCTCTCTCTCGATTTCTGACCCCCACTCTCTCTCTCTCTCTATTTTTGACCCCAACTCTCTCTCTCTCACGGTTTCTGACCCTCACTGTCTCTCTCTCTCTCTATCTCTGACCCTCTCTATTTCTGACCCCCACTGTTTCTCTCTATTTCTGACCCTCACTGTCTCTCTCTCTCTCTATTTCTGACCCCCACTGTTTCTCTCTATTTCTGACCCTCACTGTCTCTCTCTCTCTCTATTTCTGACCCCCACTGTTTCTCTCTATTTCTGACCCTCACTGTCTCTCTCTCTCTCTCTCTATTTCTGACCCACACTCTCTCTCTAGTTTTGACCCCAACTCTCTCTCTCTCTCACGATTTCTGACCCTCACTGTCTCTCTCTCTCTCTTTGTATCTCTGACCCTCTCTATTTCTGACCCCCACTGTTTCTCTCCCTCTCTCTGACCCCCACTGTCTCTCCCTCTATTTCTGACCCGCATACTCTCTCTCTCTATTTCTGACACTCTCTCTCTCTCTCTCTCTATTTTTGACCCCAACTCTCTCTCTCTCTCTATTTCTGACCCCCACTGTTTTTCTCTCTCTCTCTGACCCTCACTGTCTCCCTCTCACTCTCTCTTTCTCTCTCTCCCTGACCCCGACCCATTCCTTCTCTCTCTTGTACACTCTCTCTCCAGCGTTTCAGGAATGTGGATATCCCGGGTGAGGCTAGAGGCTGTTTACCTTCGACTTGGTGACTAGCCCATCCCAGACAGACTAGCCCACCCCAGACAGACTAGCCCATCCCAGACAGACTAGTCCATCCCAGACAGACTAGCCCATCACAGACAGACTAGCCCATCCCAGACAGACTAGCTCATCCCAGACAGACTAGCCCATCACAGAGAGACTAGCCCATCCCAGACAGACTAGCCCATCCCAGGACTAGCTCATCCCAGACAGACTAGCCCGTCCCAGACAGACTAGCCCACCCTAGACGGACTAGCCCACCCCAGACAGACTAGCCCACCCCAGACAGACTACCCCATCCCAGACAGACTAGCTGATCCCAGACAGACTAGCCCATCCCAGACTGACTAGCCCATCCCAGACAGACTAGCCCAGCCCATACAGACTAGCCCATCCCAGACAGACTAGCCCACCACAAATAGTCTAGCCCATCCCAGACTGATGAGCCCATCCCAGACAGACTAGCCCATCTCAGACAGACTAGCCCATCCTACACTGACTAGCCCATCCCAGAGAGACTAGCCCATCCCAGAGAGACTAGTCCATCCCAGACAGATTAGCCCATCCCAGACAGACTAGCCCATCCCAGACAGACTAACCCATCCCAGACAGACTAGCCCATCCCAGAGAGACTACCCCATCCCAGACAGACTAGCCCATCCCAGAGAGACTACCCCATCCCAGAGAGACTAGCCCATCCCAGACAGACTAGTCCATCCCAGACAGCCTAGCCCATCCCAGACAGACTAGCCCATCCCAGACAGACTAGCCCAACTCAGACAGACTAGCCCATCCCAGACAGACTAGCCCATCCCAGACCGACTAGCTCTTCTCAGGCAGACTAGCCCATCCCAGACAGACTAGCCCATCCCAGAGAGACTAGCCCATCCCAGACAGACTAGCCCATCCCAGACAGACTAGCCCATCTCAGAAAGACTAGCCCATCCCAGACAGACTAGCCCTTCCCAGGCAGACTAGCCCATCTCAGACAGACTAGCCCATCCCAGA
The DNA here is from genome assembly GCF_020745735.1 of Hemiscyllium ocellatum. Taxonomy (NCBI): domain Eukaryota; kingdom Metazoa; phylum Chordata; class Chondrichthyes; order Orectolobiformes; family Hemiscylliidae; genus Hemiscyllium; species Hemiscyllium ocellatum. Next base: position 4,290 of record NW_026868350.1, read on the forward strand.
CAGACTAGCTCATCCCACACAGACTAGCCCATCCCAGACAGACTAGCTGATCCCAGACAGACTAGCCCATCCCAGACAGACTAGCTGATCCCAGACAGACTAGCCCATCCCAGACAGACTAGCCCATCTCAGAAAGACTAGCCCATCCCAGACAGACTAGCCCTTCCCAGAAAGACTAGCCCATCCCAGGCAGACTAGCTCTTCCCAGACAGACTAGCCCATCCCAGACAGACTAGCTCATCCCAGACAGACTAGCCCATCCCAGACAGACTACCCCATCCCAGACAGACTAGCCCATCCCAGACAGACTAGCCCATCCCAGACTTACTAGCCCATCCCAGACAGACTAGCCCATCCCAGCCAGATTAGCCCATCCCAGACTGACTAGCCCATCCCAGACAGACTAGCCCACCCTAGACGGACTAGCCCACCCCAGACAGACTAGCCCATCCCAGACAGACTAGCCCACCCCAGACAGACAACCCCAACCCAGACAGACTAGTTCATCCCAGACACACCAGCTCGGTGTGGACTTGTTGGGCCGAAGGGCCTGTTTCCACACTGTAAGTCTAGTCTAAGTCTAGTCTAATCCCAGACAGACTAGCCCATCCCAGACAGACTAGCCCATCCCAGACAGATTAGCCCATCCCAGACTGACTAGCTCATCCCAGACAGATTAGCCCATCCCAGACTGACTAGCTCATCCCAGACAGACTAGCCCACCCCAGACAGACTACCCCATCCCAGACAGACTAGCTGATCCCAGACAGACTAGCCCATCCCAGACAGACTAGCCCATCCCAGACAGACTAGCCCAGCCCATATAGACTAGCCCATCCCAGACAGACTAGCCCAGCCCATACAGACTAGCCCATCTCAGACAGACTAGCCCACCACAAATAGTCTAGCCCATCCCTGACTGTCTAGCCCATCCCAGACTGACTAGCCCATCCCAGAGAGACAAGCCAATCCCTGACAGACTAGCCCATCCCAGACAGACTAGCCCACCCCAGACAGACTACCCCATCCCAGACAGACTAGCTGATCCCAGACAGACTAGCCCATCCCAGACAGTCTAGCCCATCCCTGACAGACTAGCCCATCCCAGACAGACTAGCCCATCCCAGTCAGACTAGCCCATCTCAGACAGACTAGCCCATCCCAGACAGACTAGCCCATCCCAGACTGATGAGCCCATCCCAGGACTAGCCCATCCCAGACAGACTAGCCCATCCCAGTCAGACTAGCCCATCTCAGACAGACTAGCTCATCCCATACAGACTAACCCATCCCAGACAGACTAGCCCTCTCAGACAGACTAGCCCATCCCATACAGACTAGCCCATCCCAGACAGACTGGCCCATCCCATACAGACTAGTCCATCCCAGACAGACTAGCCCATCCCAAATAGACTAGCCAATCCCTGCCCGACTAGCCCATCTCCGACAGACTAGCCCATCCCAGACAGACTAGCACAACACAGCCAGACTAGCCCATCCCAGACAGCCTAGCCCATCCCAGACAGACTAGCCCATCCCATACAGACTAGCCCATCCCTGACTGTCTAGCCCATCCCAGACTGACTAGCCCATCCCAGAGAGACTAGCTCAGCCCTGACAGACTAGCCCATCCCCGACAGACTTGCCCATCCCAGACTTACTAGCCCATCCCAGACAGACTAGCTCTTCTCAGGCAGACTAGCCCATCCCAGACAGACTAGCCCATCCCAGACTGACTAGCCCATCCCAGACAGACTAGCCCATCCCAGACAGACTAGCCCATCTCAGAAAGACTAGCCCATCCCAGACAGACTAGCCCTTCCCAGGCAGACTAGCCCATCTCAGACAGACTAGCCCATCCCAGACAGACTAGCTCATCCCACACAGACTAGCCCATCCCAGACAGACTAGCTGATCCCAGACAGACTAGCCCATCCCAGACAGACTAGCTGATCCCAGACAGACTAGCCCATCCCAGACAGACTAGCCCATCTCAGAAAGACTAGCCCATCCCAGACAGACTAGCCCTTCCCAGAAAGACTAGCCCATCCCAGGCAGACTAGCCCTTCCCAGACAGACTAGCCCATCCCAGACAGACTAGCTCATCCCAGACAGACTAGCCCATCCCAGACAGACTACCCCATCCCAGACAGACTTGCTGATCCCAGACAGACTAGCTCATCCCAGACAGACTAGCCCATCCCAGACAGACTAGCCCATCCCTGACTTACTAGCCCATCCCATACAGACTAGCCCATCCCAGCCAGATTAGCCCATCCCAGACTGACTAGCCCATCCCAGACAGACTAGCCCACCCCAGACAGACAACCCCAACCCAGACAGACTAGTTGATCCCAGACACACCAGCTCATCCCAGACAGACTAGCCCATCCCAGACAGACTAGCCCATCCCAGACAGATTAGCCCATCCCAGACTGACTAGCTCATCCCAGACAGATTAGCCCATCCCAGACTGACTAGCTCATCCCAGACAGACTAGCCCACCCCAGACAGACTACCCCATCCCAGACAGACTAGCTGATCCCAGACAGACTAGCCCATCCCAGACAGACTAGCCCATCCCAGACAGACTAGCCCAGCCCATATAGACTAGCCCATCCCAGACAGACTAGCCCAGCCCATACAGACTAGCCCATCTCAGACAGACTAGCCCACCACAAATAGTCTAGCCCATCCCTGACTGTCTAGCCCATCCCAGACTTACTAGCCCATCCCAGACAGACTAGCCCATCCCAGACATACTAGCCCATCCCAGACAGACTAGCCCATCCCAGACAGACTAGCACATCCCAGACAGACGAGCCCATCCCAGACAGACTAGTCCATCTAAGACAGACTCGCCCATCCCATACAGACTAGCCATTCCCAGACAGATTAGCCCATCCCATACAGACTAGCCCATCCCAGACGGACTAGCCCACCCCAGACAGACTAGCCCACCCCAGACAGACTACCCCATCCCAGACAGACTAGCTGATCCCAGACAGACTAGCCCATCCCAGACAGTCTAGCCCATCCCTGACAGACTAGCCCATCCCAGACAGACTAGCCCATCCCAGTCAGACTAGCCCATCTCAGACAGACTAGCCCATCCCAGACAGACTAGCCCATCCCAGACTGATGAGCCCATCCCAGGACTAGCCCATCCCAGACAGACTAGCCCATCCCAGTCAGACTAGCCCATCTCAGACAGACTAGCCCATCCCATACAGACTAACCCATCCCAGACAGACTAGCCCTCTCAGACAGACTAGCCCATCCCATACAGACTAGCCCATCCCAGACAGACTGGCCCATCCCATACAGACTAGTCTATCCCAGACAGACTAGCCCATCCCAAATAGACTAGCCAATCCCTGCCCGACTAGCCCATCTCCGACAGACTAGCCCATCCCAGACAGACTAGCACAACACAGCCAGACTAGCCCATCCCAGACAGCCTAGCCCATCCCAGACAGACTAGCCCATCCCATACAGACTAGCCCATCCCTGACTGTCTAGCCCATCCCAGACTGACTAGCCCATCCCAGAGAGACTAGCTCAGCCCTGACAGACTAGCCCATCCCCGACAGACATGCCCATCCCAGACTTACTAGCCCATCACAGACTCGCCCATCCCAGACAGACTAGCCCACCCTAGACAGATTAGCCCATCCCAGACTGACTAGCCCATCCCAGACAGACTAGCCCACCCTAGACGGACTAGCCCATCCCAGACAGACTAGCCCATCCCAGACAGACGAGCCCACCCAGACAGACTACCCCATCCCAGGCAGACTAGCTGATCCCAGACAGACTAGCCCATCCCAGACAGACTAGCCCATCCCAGACTTACTAGCCCATCCCAGACAGACTAGCCCATCCCAGACATACTAGCCCATCCCAGACAGACTAGCCCATCCCAGACAGACTAGCACATCCCAGACAGACGAGCCCATCCCAGACAGACTAGTCCATCTAAGACAGACTCGCCCATCCCATACAGACTAGCCATTCCCAGACAGATTAGCCCATCCCATACAGACTAGCCCATCCCAGACGGACTAGCCCACCCCAGACAGACTAGCCCATCCCATACAGACTAGCCCATCCCAGACAGACGAGCCCATCTCAGACAGACTAGTCCATCTAAGACAGACTCGCCCATCCCATACAGACTAGCCCATCCCAGACAGATTAGCCCATCCCATACAGACTAGCCCATCCCAGACAGACTAGCCAGTCTCAGACGGACTAGCCCATCCCAGTCAGACTACTCCATCCCAGACGGACTAGCCCATCCCAGACAGACGAGCCAATCTCAGACAGACGAGCCCATCTCAGACAGATTAGCCCATCCCATACAGACTAGCCCATCCCAAACAGACAGACGAGCCAATCTCAGACAGACTAGCCCATCCCAGACAGACGAGCCAATCTCAGACAGACGAGCCCATCTCAGACAGACTAGTCCATCTAATACAGACTCGCCCATCCCATACAGACTAGCCCATCCCAGACAGATTAGCCCATCCCATACAGACTAGCCCATCCCAGACAGACTAGCCAATCTCAGATGGACTAGCCCATCCCAGTCCGACTAGTCCATCCCAGACGGACTAGCCCATCTCAGAGACACTCGCCCATCCCTGCCAGACTAGCCCATCCTATACAGACTAGCTCATCCCTGCCAGACTAGCCCTTTCCAGACAGACTAGCCCATCCCAGACGGACTAGCCCACCCCAGACAGACTAGCCCACCCCAGACAGACTAGCCCATCCCAGACAGACTAGCCCATCCCAGACAAACTAGCCCATCCCAGACAGACTAGCCCACCCCAGACAGAACAGCCCATCCCTGACATACTAGCCAATCTCAGACAGACTAGCTCATCCCTGACAGACTAGCCCTTTCCAGACAGATTAGCCCATCCCAGACGGACTAGCCCACCACAGACAGACTAGCCCACCCCAGACAGACTAGCCAATCTCAGACAGACTAGCCCATCCCTGACAGACTAGCCCACCCCAGACAGACTAGCCCATCTCAGACAGACTAGCCCATCCCTGACATACTAGCCCATCTCGGACAGACTAGCCCTTCCCATACAGACTAGCCCATCCCTGACAGACTAGCCCACCCCAGACAGACTAGTCCATCCCATACAGACTAGCCCATCCCAGACAGACTGGCCCATCCCATACAGACTAGTCCATCCCAGGCACACTAGCCAATCCCTGCCCGACTAGCCCATCTCAGACAGACTAGCCCATCCCAGACAGACTAGCCCATCCCATACAGATTAGCCCAACACAGCCAGACTAGCCCATCCCAGAGAGACTAGCTCATCCCTGACAGACTAGCCCATCCCAGAGAGACTAGTCCATCCCAGACAGACTAGCCAATCCCTGCCCGACTAGCCCATCTCAGACAGACTAGCCCATCCCAGACAGACTAGCCCACCCCAGACAGACTAGCCCAACCCAGCCAGACTAGCCCATCCCAGACAGACTAGCCCATCCCAGAGAGACTTGCTCATCCCTTACAGACTAGCCCATCCCAGACAGACTAGCCCATCCCAGACGGACTAGCCCAACCCAGCCAGACTAGCCCATCCCAGACAGACTAGCCCACCCCAGACAGACTAGCCCATCCCAGAGAGACTTGCTCATCCCTTACAGACTAGCCCATCCCAGACAGACTAGCCCATTCCAGACGGACTAGCCCACCCCAGACAGACTAGCCCATCCCAGACAGACTAGCCCATCCCAGACAGACGAGCCAATCTCAGACACACTAGCCCATCCCATACAGACTAGCGCATCCCAGACAGACTAGCCCATCCCAGACAGACTAGCCCATCCCATACAGTCTGGTCCATCTCAGACAGACTAGCCCATCCCAGACGGACTAGCCCATCCCATACAGACTAGTCCACCTCAGACAGACTAGCCCATCCCAGACAGACTAGCCCATCCCAGACAGACGAGCCAATCTCAGACACACTAGCCCATCCCATACAGACTAGCGCATCCCAGACAGACTAGCCCATCCCAGACAGACTAGCCCATCCCATACAGTCTGGCCCATCTCAGACAGACTAGCCCATCCCAGACGGACTAGCCCATCCCATACAGACTAGTCCTCCACCTCAGACAGACTAGCCCATCCCATACAGACTAGCCCATCCCAGACAGACTAGCCCATCCCAGACAGACTAGCCCATCCCTGACAGACTAGCCCACCTTAGACAGACTAGCCCATCCCAGACAGACTAGTCCATCTCAGACAGACTAACTCATCCCAGACAGACTAGCCCATCGCAGTCAGACTAGCCCATCCCATACAGACTAGCCCATCCCAGACAGACTAGCCCATCTCAGACAGACTAGCCCATCCCAGACAGACTAGCCCATCGCAGTCAGACTAGCCCATCCCAGTCAGACTAGCCCATCCCTGACAGACTAGCCCAGCTCAGACAGACTAGCCCATCCCATACAGACTAGCCCATCCCAGACAGACTAGCCCATCCCATACAGACTAGCCCATCCCAGACAGACTAGCCAATCTCAGACAGACTAGCCCATCCCAGACAGACTAGCCAATCTCAGACAGACTAGCTCATCCCAGTCAGACTAGTCCATCCCAGACAGACTAGCCCACTCCTGACAGACTAGCCCATCCCAGACAGACTAGTCCATCCCAAACAGACTAGCCCATCCCTGACAGACTAGCCCATGCCATACAGACTAGCCCATCCCAAACAGACTAGCCCACTCCTGACAGACTAGCCCATCACAGACAGACTAGCCCATCCCAGACAGACTAGCCCATCCCAGACAGACGAGCCAATCTCAGACAGACTAGCCCATCTCAGACGGACTAGCCCATCACAGACAGACTATCCCAACCCCGTCAGACTAGTCCAGCTCAGACAGACTGGCCCATCTCAGACAGACTAGCCCACCTTAGACAGACTAGCCCATCCCATACAGATTAGCCCAACACAGCCAGACTAGCCCTTTCCAGACAAACTAGCCCACCCCAGACAGACTAGCCCACCCCAGACAGACTAGCCCATCCTAGACAGACTACCCCATCCCAGACAGACTAGCCCACCCCAGACAGACTAGCGCATCCCAGACAGACTAGCTGATCCCAGACAGACTAGCCCATCCCAGACAGTCTAGCCCATCCCTGACAGACTAGCCCATCCCAGACAGACTAGCCCATCCCATACAGACTAGCCCATCCCAGACAGACTAGCCCATCTCAGACAGACTAGCCCATCCCAGACAGACTGGCCCATCCCATACAGACTAGTCCATCCCTGACTGTCTAGCCCATCCCAGACTGACTAGCCCATCCCAGAGAGACTAGCTCATCCCTGACAGACTAGCCCATCCCAGACAGACTAGTCCATCCCATACAGACTAGCCCATCCCTGACTGTCTAGCCCATCCCAGACCGACTAGCCCTTTCCAGACAGACTAGCCCATCCCAGACAGACCAGCCCATCTCAGACAGACTAGCCCATCCCAGACAGACTAGCCCATCTCAGACAGACTAGTCCATCCCAGACAGACTAGCCCATCCCAGACAGACTAGCCCATCCCTGCCCGACTAGCCCATCTCAGACAGACTAGCCCATCCCCGACATACTAGCCCAGCTCAGACAGACTAGCCCATCCCATACAGACTAGCCCATCCCAGACAGACTAGCCCATCCCATACAGACTAGCCCATCCCAGACAGACTAGCCCATCTCAGACAGACTAGCGCATCCCAGACAGACTAGCCCATCCCAGTCAGACTAGTCCATCCCAGACAGACTAGCCCACTCCTGACAGACTAGCCCACTCCTGACAGACTAGCCCATCCCATACAGACTAGTCCATCCCAGACAGACTAGCTCATCCCAGACAGACTGGCCCATCCCATATAGACTAGGCCATCCCAAACAGACTAGCCAATCTCAGACAGACTAGCCCATCCCAGACAGACTAGCCAATCTCAGACAGACTAGCTCATCCCAGTCAGACTAGTCCATCCCAGACAGACTAGCCCACTCCTGACAGACTAGCCCATCCCAGACAGACTAGTCCATCCCAAACAGACTAGCCCATCCCTGACAGACTAGCCCATGCCATACAGACTAGCCCATCCCAAACAGACTAGCCCACTCCTGACAGACTAGCCCATCACAGACAGACTAGCCCATCCCAGACAGACTAGCCCATCCCAGACAGACGAGCCAATCTCAGACAGACTAGCCCATCTCAGACGGACTAGCCCATCACAGACAGACTATCCCAACCCCGTCAGACTAGTCCAGCTCAGACAGACTGGCCCATCTCAGACAGACTAGCCCACCTTAGACAGACTAGCCCATCCCATACAGATTAGCCCAACACAGCCAGACTAGCCCTTTCCAGACAAACTAGCCCACCCCAGACAGACTAGCCCATCCCAGATAGACTAGCCCACACCAGACAGACTAGCCCATCCTAGACAGACTACCCCATCCCAGACAGACTAGCCCACCCCAGACAGACTAGCGCATCCCAGACAGACTAGCTGATCCCAGACAGACTAGCCCATCCCAGACAGTCTAGCCCATCCCTGACAGACTAGCCCATCCCAGACAGACTAGCCCATCCCATACAGACTAGCCCATCCCAGACAGACTAGCCCATCTCAGACAGACTAGCCCATCCCAGACAGACTGGCCCATCCCATACAGACTAGTCCATCCCTGCCCGACTAGCCCATCTCAGACAGACTAGCCCATCCCAGACAGACTGGCCCATCCCATACAGACTAGTCCATCCCTGACTGTCTAGCCCATCCCAGACTGACTAGCCCATCCCAGAGAGACTAGCTCATCCCTGACAGACTAGCCCATCCCAGACAGACTAGTCCATCCCAGACAGACTAGCCCATCCCTGACTGTCTAGCCCATCCCAGACCGACTAGCCCTTTCCAGACAGACTAGCCCATCCCAGACAGACTAGCCCATCTCAGACAGACTAGCCCATCCCAGACAGACTAGCCCATCCCAGACAGACTAGCCCATCTCAGACAGACTAGTCCATCCCAGACAGACTAGCCCATCCCAGACAGACTAGCCCATCCCTGCCCGACTAGCCCATCTCAGACAGACTAGCCCATCCCCGACATACTAGCCCATCCCCGACAGACTAGCCCTTTCCAGACAGACTAGCCCATCCCAGACAGACTAGCCCATCCCAGACAGACTAGTCCATCCCAGACAGACTAGCCCATCCCAGACAGACTAGCCCATCCCTGCCCGACTAGCCCATCTCAGACAGACTAGCCCATCCCCGACATACTAGCCCATCTCAGACAGACTAGTCCATCCCAGACAGACTAGCCCATCCCAGACAGACTAGCCCATCCCTGCCCGACTAGCCCATCTCAGACAGACTAGCCCATCCCCGACAGACTAGCCCACCCCAGACAGACTAGCCCATCCAAGACAGACTAGCCCACCCCAGACAGACTAGCTCATCTCAGACAGACTAGCTGATCCCAGACAGACTAGCCCATCCAAGACAGACTAGCCCACCCCAGACAGACTAGCCCATCCAAGACAGACGAGCCCATCCCAGACAGACTAGCTGATCCCAGACAGACTAGCCCATCCCAGACAGTCTAGCCCATCCCTGACAGACTAGCCCATCTCAGACAGACTAGCCCATCTCAGACAGACTAGCCCATCCCATACAGACTAGCCCATCTCAGACAGACTCGCCCATCCCATACAGCCTAGCCCATCCCAGACAGACTAGCCCATCTCAGACAGACTAGCCCATCCCATACAGACTAGCCCATCCCAGACAGCCTAGCCCATCCCAGACAGACTAGCACATCCCAGACAGACTAGCCCATCCCATACAGACTAGCCCATCCCTGACTGTCTAGCTCATCCCTGACAGACTAGTCCATCCCTGACAGACTAGCTCATCCCTGCCAGACTAGCCCATCTCAGACAGACTAGCCCATCCCAGACAGACTAGCCCATCCCTGACTGTCTAGATCATCCCTGACAGACTAGCTCATCCCTGCCAGACTAGCCCATCTCAGACAGACTAGCCCATCCCAGAGAGACTCGCCCATCTCAGACAGACTAGCCCATCTCAGACAGACTAGTCCATCCCAGACAGACAAGCCCATCCCAAATAGACTAGCCAATCCCTGCCAGACTAGCCCATCTCAGACAGACTAGCCCATCCCAGACGGACTAGCCCATCTCACACAGACTCGTCCATCCCAGACAGACTAGCCCATCTCAGACAGACTAGCCCATCCCAGACAGACTAGCCCATCCCAGACAGACTAGCCCTTTCCAGACAGACTAGCTGATCCCAGACAGACTAGCCCATCCCATACAGATTAGCCCAACACAGCCAGACTAGCCCATCTCAGACAGACAAGCCCACCACAAATAGTCTAGCCAGTCCCTGACTGTCTAGCCCATCCCAAATAGACTAGCCCATCCCTGACAGACTAGCCCTTTCCAGACAAACTAGCCCACCCCAGACAGACTAGCCCATCCCAGATAGACTAGCCCACCCCAGACAGACTAGCCCATCCCAGACAGACTACCCCATCCCAGACAGACTAGCCCACCCCAGACAGACTAGCGCATCCCAGACAGACTAGCTGATCCCAGACAGACTAGCCCATCCCAGACAGTCTAGCCCATCCCTGACAGACTAGCCCATCCCAGACAGACTAGCCCATCCCATACAGACTAGCCCATCCCAGACAGACTAGCCCATCTCAGACAGACTAGCCCATCCCAGACAGACTGGCCCATCCCATACAGACTAGTCCATCCCTGACTGTCTAGCCCATCCCAGACTGACTAGCCCATCCCAGAGAGACTAGCTCATCCCTGACAGACTAGCCCATCCCAGACAGACTAGTCCATCCCATACAGACTAGCCCATCCCTGACTGTCTAGCCCATCCCAGACCGACTAGCCCTTTCCAGACAGACTAGCCTGTCCCAGACAGACCAGCCCATCTCAGACAGACTAGCCCATCCCAGACAGACTAGCCCATCTCAGACAGACTAGTCCATCCCAGACAGACTAGCCCATCCCAGACAGACTAGCCCATCCCTGCCCGACTAGCCCATCTCAGACAGACTAGCCCATCCCCGACATACTAGCCCATCCCCGACAGACTAGCCCTTTCCAGACAGACTAGCCCATCCCAGACAGACTAGCCCATCCCAGACAGACTAGTCCATCCCAGACAGACTAGCCCATCCCAGACAGACTAGCCCATCCCTGCCCGACTAGCCCATCTCAGACAGACTAGCCCATCCCCGACATACTAGCCCATCTCAGACAGACTAGTCCATCCCAGACAGACTAGCCCATCCCAGACAGACTAGCCCATCCCTGCCCGACTAGCCCATCTCAGACAGACTAGCCCATCCCCGACAGACTAGCCCATCCCAGACAGACTAGCCCATCCAAGACAGACTAGCCCACCCCAGACAGACTAGCTCATCTCAGACAGACTAGCTGATCCCAGACAGACTAGCCCATCCAAGACAGACTAGCCCACCCCAGACAGACTAGCCCATCCAAGACAGACGAGCCCATCCCAGACAGACTAGCTGATCCCAGACAGACTAGCCCATCCCAGACAGTCTAGCCCATCCCAGACAGACTAGCCCATCTCAGACAGACTAGCCCATCCCATACAGACTAGCCCATCCCAGACAGCCTAGCCCATCCCAGACAGACTAGCACATCCCAGACAGACTAGCCCATCCCATACAGACTAGCCCATCCCTGACTGTCTAGCTCATCCCTGACAGACTAGTCCATCCCAGACAGACTAGCCCATCTCAGACAGACTAGTCCATCCCAGACAGACTAGCCCATCCCAGACAGACTAGCCCATCCCTGCCCGACTAGCCCATCTCAGACAGACTAGCCCATCCCCGACATACTAGCCCAGCTCAGACAGACTAGCCCATCCCATACAGACTAGCCCATCCCAGACAGACTAGCCCATCCCATACAGACTAGCCCATCCCAGACAGACTAGCCCATCTCAGACAGACTAGCGCATCCCAGACAGACTAGCCCATCCCAGTCAGACTAGTCCATCCCAGACAGACTAGCCCACTCCTGACAGACTAGCCCACTCCTGACAGACTAGCCCATCCCATACAGACTAGTCCATCCCAGACAGACTAGCTCATCCCAGACAGACTGGCCCATCCCATATAGACTAGGCCATCCCAAACAGACTAGCCAATCTCAGACAGACTAGCCCATCCCAGACAGACTAGCCAATCTCAGACAGACTAGCTCATCCCAGTCAGACTAGTCCATCCCAGACAGACTAGCCCACTCCTGACAGACTAGCCCATCCCAGACAGACTAGTCCATCCCAAACAGACTAGCCCATCCCTGACAGACTAGCCCATGCCATACAGACTAGCCCATCCCAAACAGACTAGCCCACTCCTGACAGACTAGCCCATCACAGACAGACTAGCCCATCCCAGACAGACTAGCCCATCCCAGACAGACGAGCCAATCTCAGACAGACTAGCCCATCTCAGACGGACTAGCCCATCACAGACAGACTATCCCAACCCCGTCAGACTAGTCCAGCTCAGACAGACTGGCCCATCTCAGACAGACTAGCCCACCTTAGACAGACTAGCCCATCCCATACAGATTAGCCCAACACAGCCAGACTAGCCCTTTCCAGACAAACTAGCCCACCCCAGACAGACTAGCCCATCCCAGATAGACTAGCCCACACCAGACAGACTAGCCCATCCTAGACAGACTACCCCATCCCAGACAGACTAGCCCACCCCAGACAGACTAGCGCATCCCAGACAGACTAGCTGATCCCAGACAGACTAGCCCATCCCAGACAGTCTAGCCCATCCCTGACAGACTAGCCCATCCCAGACAGACTAGCCCATCCCATACAGACTAGCCCATCCCAGACAGACTAGCCCATCTCAGACAGACTAGCCCATCCCAGACAGACTGGCCCATCCCATACAGACTAGTCCATCCCTGCCCGACTAGCCCATCTCAGACAGACTAGCCCATCCCAGACAGACTGGCCCATCCCATACAGACTAGTCCATCCCTGACTGTCTAGCCCATCCCAGACTGACTAGCCCATCCCAGAGAGACTAGCTCATCCCTGACAGACTAGCCCATCCCAGACAGACTAGTCCATCCCAGACAGACTAGCCCATCCCTGACTGTCTAGCCCATCCCAGACCGACTAGCCCTTTCCAGACATACTAGCCCATCCCCGACAGACTAGCCCTTTCCAGACAGACTAGCCCATCCCAGACAGACTAGCCCATCCCAGACAGACTAGTCCATCCCAGACAGACTAGCCCATCCCAGACAGACTAGCCCATCCCTGCCCGACTAGCCCATCTCAGACAGACTAGCCCATCCCCGACATACTAGCCCATCTCAGACAGACTAGTCCATCCCAGACAGACTAGCCCATCCCAGACAGACTAGCCCATCCCTGCCCGACTAGCCCATCTCAGACAGACTAGCCCATCCCCGACAGACTAGCCCACCCCAGACAGACTAGCCCATCCAAGACAGACTAGCCCACCCCAGACAGACTAGCTCATCTCAGACAGACTAGCTGATCCCAGACAGACTAGCCCATCCAAGACAGACTAGCCCACCCCAGACAGACTAGCCCATCCAAGACAGACGAGCCCATCCCAGACAGACTAGCTGATCCCAGACAGACTAGCCCATCCCAGACAGTCTAGCCCATCCCTGACAGACTAGCCCATCTCAGACAGACTAGCCCATCTCAGACAGACTAGCCCATCCCATACAGACTAGCCCATCTCAGACAGACTCGCCCATCCCATACAGCCTAGCCCATCCCAGACAGACTAGCCCATCTCAGACAGACTAGCCCATCCCATACAGACTAGCCCATCCCAGACAGCCTAGCCCATCCCAGACAGACTAGCACATCCCAGACAGACTAGCCCATCCCATACAGACTAGCCCATCCCTGACTGTCTAGCTCATCCCTGACAGACTAGTCCATCCCTGACAGACTAGCTCATCCCTGCCAGACTAGCCCATCTCAGACAGACTAGCCCATCCCAGACAGACTAGCCCATCCCTGACTGTCTAGATCATCCCTGACAGACTAGCTCATCCCTGCCAGACTAGCCCATCTCAGACAGACTAGCCCATCCCAGAGAGACTCGCCCATCTCAGACAGACTAGCCCATCTCAGACAGACTAGTCCATCCCAGACAGACAAGCCCATCCCAAATAGACTAGCCAATCCCTGCCAGACTAGCCCATCTCAGACAGACTAGCCCATCCCAGACGGACTAGCCCATCTCACACAGACTCGTCCATCCCAGACAGACTAGCCCATCTCAGACAGACTAGCCCATCCCAGACAGACTAGCCCATCCCAGACAGACTAGCCCTTTCCAGACAGACTAGCTGATCCCAGAAAGACTAGCCCATCCCATACAGATTAGCCCAACACAGCCAGACTAGCCCATCTCAGACAGACAAGCCCACCACAAATAGTCTAGCCAGTCCCTGACTGTCTAGCCCATCCCAAATAGACTAGCCCATCCCTGACAGACTAGGCAATCTCAGACAGACTAGCCCATCCCTGACAGACTAGCCCTTTCCAGACAAACTAGCCCACCCCAGACAGACTAGCCCATCCCAGATAGACTAGCCCACCCCAGACAGACTAGCCCATCCCAGACAGACTGCCCCATCCCAGACAGACTAGCCCACCCCAGACAGACTAGCGCATCCCAGACAGACTAGCTGATCCCAGACAGACTAGCCCATCCCAGACAGTCTAGCCCATCCCTGACAGACTAGCCCATCCCAGACAGACTAGCCCATCCCATACAGACTAGCCCATCCCAGACAGACTAGCCCATCTCAGACAGACTAGCCCATCCCAGACAGACTGGCCCATCCCATACAGACTAGTCCATCCCTGACTGTCTAGCCCATCCCAGACTGACTAGCCCATCCCAGAGAGACTAGCTCATCCCTGACAGACTAGCCCATCCCAGACAGACTAGTCCATCCCATACAGACTAGCCCATCCCTGACTGTCTAGCCCATCCCAGACCGACTAGCCCTTTCCAGACAGACTAGCCTGTCCCAGACAGACCAGCCCATCTCAGACAGACTAGCCCATCCCAGACAGACTAGCCCATCTCAGACAGACTAGTCCATCCCAGACAGACTAGCCCATCCCAGACAGACTAGCCCATCCCTGCCCGACTAGCCCATCTCAGACAGACTAGCCCATCCCCGACATACTAGCCCATCCCCGACAGACTAGCCCTTTCCAGACAGACTAGCCCATCCCAGACAGACTAGCCCATCCCAGACAGACTAGTCCATCCCAGACAGACTAGCCCATCCCAGACAGACTAGCCCATCCCTGCCCGACTAGCCCATCTCAGACAGACTAGCCCATCCCAGACAGACTAGCCCATCCCAGACAGACTAGCCCATCCCAGACAGACTAGCCCATCCCTGCCCGACTAGCCCATCTCAGACAGACTAGCCCATCCCCGACAGACTAGCCCACCCCAGACAGACTAGCCCATCCAAGACAGACTAGCCCACCCCAGACAGACTAGCTCATCTCAGACAGACTAGCTGATCCCAGACAGACTAGCCCATCCAAGACAGACTAGCCCACCCCAGACAGACTAGCCCATCCAAGACAGACGAGCCCATCCCAGACAGACTAGCTGATCCCAGACAGACTAGCCCATCCCAGACAGTCTAGCCCATCCCAGACAGACTAGCCCATCTCAGACAGACTAGCCCATCCCATACAGACTAGCCCATCCCAGACAGCCTAGCCCATCCCAGACAGACTAGCACATCCCAGACAGACTAGCCCATCCCATACAGACTAGCCCATCCCTGACTGTCTAGCTCATCCCTGACAGACTAGTCCATCCCTGACAGACTAGCTCATCCCTGCCAGACTAGCCCATCTCAGACAGACTAGCCCATCCCAGACAGACTAGCCCATCCCTGACTGTCTAGATCATCCCTGACAGACTAGCTCATCCCTGCCAGACTAGCCCATCTCAGACAGACTAGTCCATCCCAGACGGACTAGCCCATCCATGACAGACTAGCCAATCCCTGCCAGACTAGCCCATCTCAGACAGACTAGCCCATCCCAGAGAGACTCGCCCATCTCAGACAGACTAGCCCATCTCAGACAGACTAGTCCATCCCAGACAGACAAGCCCATCCCAAATAGACTAGCCAATCCCTGCCAGACTAGCCCATCTCAGACAGACTAGTCCATCCCAGACAGACTAGCCCATCTCAGACAGACTAGCCCATCCCAGACAGACTAGCCCATCTCACACAGACTCGTCCATCCCAGACAGACTAGCCCATCTCAGACAGACTAGCCCATCCCAGACAGACTAGCCCTTTCCAGACAGACTAGCCCACCCCAGACAGACTAGCCCATCCAAGGCAGACTAGCCCATCCCAGACAGACTAGCCCATCCCAGACAGACTAGCCCATCCCAGACTTACTAGCCCATCCCAGACAGACTAGCCCATCCCAGACAGACTAGCCCACCCCAGACAGATTAGCCCATCCCAGACTGACTAGCCCATCCCAGACAGACTAGCCCACTTTAGACGGACTAGCCCACCCCAGACAGACTAGCCCATCCCAGACAGACTAGCCCATCCCAGACAGACTAGCTCATCCCTGACAGACTAGCCCATCCCAGACAGACTAGCCCATCCCAGACAGACTAGCCCATCTTAGAGACACTTACCCATCCCTGCCAGACTAGCCCATCCCAGACAGACTAGCTCTTCCCTGACAGACTAGCCCACCCCAGACAGACTAGCCCACTCCAGACAGACTAGCCCATCCCAGACAGACTAGCCCACCCCAGACAGACTAGCCCATCCCTGACAGACTGGCCCATCCCAGACAGACTAGCCCATCCCCGACAGACTAGCCCATCTCAGACAGACTAGCCCATCCCAGACAGACTAGCCCATCCCCGACAGTCTAGCCCATCTCAGACAGACTAACCCATCCCAGACAGACTAGCCCATCTCAGACAGACTAGCCCATCCCTGACAGACTAGCCCATCTCAGACTGACTAGCCCACTCTAGGCTGGAAGGTGGGAGCTGAATGTACACTTGCGGCTCTAGTGTGTGAGACTTAAGGAGGGGAGAGTGCATATATCAGCTCAAATCACCCCCCTGTACTGTCCATATACCAACTTCCATCACCCCCTGTACTGTCCATATACCAGCTCCCATCGCCCACTGTACTGCCCATATACCAGCTCCCAGCTCCCCCTGTACTGCCCATATACCAGCTCCCAGCTCCCCCTGTACTGCCCATATACCAGCTCCCATCACCCCCTGTACTGTCCATATACCAACTCCCATCGCCCACTGTACTGCCCATATACCAGCTCCCAGCTCCCCCTGCACTGCCCATATACCAGCTCCCAGCTCCCCCTGTGCTGTCCATTTACCAGCTCCCATCACCCCCTGTACTGTCCATATACCAGCTCCCATCACCCACCTGTACTGCCCATATACCAGCTCCCATCACCCCCTGTACTGTCCATATATAAGCTCCAATCGCCCCGTGTACTGTCCATGTACCAACTCCCATCACCCCCCTGTACGGTCCATATACCAGCTCCCATCACCCCCTGTACTGTCCATACCAGCTCCCATCACCCCCTGTACTGTCCATATACCAGCTCCCATCACCCCCTGTACTGTCCATATACCAGCTCCCATCGCCCTCTGTACTGTCCATATACCAGCTCCCATCACCCCCTGTACTGTCCATACACCAGCTTCCATCACCCCCTGTACTGTCCATATACCAGCTCCCATCACCCCCTGTACTGTCCATATACAAGCTCCCATCACCCCCTGTACTGTCCATATACCAGCTCCCATCACCCCCGTACTGTCCATATACCAGCTCCCATCACCCCCTGTACTGCCCATATACCAGCTCCCATCACCCCCCTGTACTGTCCATATACCAGCTCCCATCGCCCTCTGTACTGTCCATATACCAGCTCCCATCGCCCTCTGTACTGTCCATATACCAGCTCCCATCACCCCCTGTACTGACCTTATACCAGCTCCCATCTCCCCCTGTACTGTCCATATACCAGCTCCCATCACCCCCTGTACTGTCCATATACCAGCTCCCATCACCCCCTGTACTGTCCATATACCAGCTCCCATCGCCCTCTGTACTGTCCATATACCAGCTCCCATCACCCCCTGTACTGTCCATACACCAGCTTCCATCACCCCCTGTACTGTCCATATACCAGCTCCCATCACCCCCTGTACTGTCCATATACCAGCTCCCATCACCCCCTGTACTGTCCATATACCAGCTCCCATCACCCCCTGTACTGTCCATATACCAGCTCCCATCACCCCCTGTACTGCCCATATACCAGCTCCCATCACCCCCCCTGTACTGTCCATATACCAGATCCCATCACCCCCTGTACTGTCCATATACCAGATCCCATCACCCCCTGTACTGCCCATATACCAGCTCCCATCGCCCTCTGTACTGTCCATATACCAGCTTCCATCACCCCCTATACTGCCCATATACCAGCTCCAATCACCCCCTGTACTGTCCATATACCAGCTCGCATTACCCCCGTACTGTCCATATACCAACTCACATCACACCCTGTACTGTCCATATACCAGCTCCCATCACCCCCTGTACTGTGCATATACCAGCTCCCATCACCCCCTGTACTGTCCATATACCAGCTCCCATCACCCCACTGTACTGCCCATATACCAGCTCCTATCTCCCACTGTACTGTCCATATACCAGCTCCCATCACCCCCTGTACTGTCCATATACCAGCTCCCATCACTCCCCTGTACGACCCATATACCAGCTCCCATCACCCACCTGTACTGCCCATATACCAGCTCCCATCACCTTCTGTACTGTCCAGATACCAGCTCCCATCAGCCCCTGTTCTGTCCATATACCAGCTCCCATCAGCCCCTGTACTGTCCATATACCAGCTCCCATCACCCCACAATACTGTCCATATACCAGCTCCCATCACACCCTGTACTGTGCATATACCAGCTCCCATCGCCCCCTGTACTGTCCATATACCAGCTCCCATCGCCCCCTGTACTGCCCATATACCAGCTCCCATCACCCCCTGTACTGTCCATGTACCACCGCCAATCACCCACTGTACTGTCCATATACCAGCTCCCATCACCTCCTGTACTGTCCATATACCAGCTCCCATCAGACCCTGTACTGTCCATATACCAGCTCCAACCACCCCCTGTACTGTCCATATACCAGCTCCCATCACTCCCTGTACTGTCCATAATAAAGCTCCCATCACAACCTGTACAGTCCATATACCAGCTCCCATCACCCCCTGTACTGTCCATATACCAGCTCCAATCACCCCCTGTACTGTCCATATACCAGCTCCCATCACCACCTGTACTGTCCATATACCAGCTCCAATCACCCCCTGTACTGTCCATATACCAGCTCCCATCTCCCCCTGTACAGTCCATATACCAGCTCCCATCACCCCCTGTACTGTCCATATACCAGCTCCCATCACTCCCTTTACTGTCCAGATACCAGCGCACATCGCCCCTGTACTGTCCATATACCAGCTCCAATCACTCCCTGTACTGTCCATATACCAGCTCCAATCGCCCCCTGTAGTGTCCATATACCAGCTCCAATCACTCCCTGTACTGTCCATATACCCGCTCCCATCACCCCCCTGTTCAGTCCATATACCAGCTCCCATCACCCCCTATACTGTCCATATACCAGCTCCAATCGCCCCCTGTAGTGTCCATATACCAGTTCCAATCACTCCCTGTACTGTCCATATACCAGCTCCAATCACCCCCTGTACTGTCCATATACCAGCTCCCATCAACCCCTCTATACTGTCCATATACCAGCTCCCATCGCTCGCTGTACAGTCCATATACCAGCTCCAATCACTCCCTGTACTGTCCATATACCCGCTCCCATCACCCCCCTGTTCAGTCCATATACCAGCTCCAATCACCCCCTATACTGTCCATATACCAGCTCCAATCGCCCCCTGTAGTGTCCATATACCAGTTCCAATCACTCCCTGTACTGTCCATATACCAGCTCCAACCACCCGCTGTATTGTCCATATACCAGCTCCCATCGCCCCCTGTACTGTGCATATTCCAGCTCCCATCACCCTCTGTACTGTCTATATACCAGTCCACACCGCCCCCTGTACTGTCCATATAGCAGCTCCCATTAGCCCCTGTACAGTCCATATACCAGCTCCCATCACACCCCTCTATGGTCCATATACCAGCTCCCATCACCCCCTGTACTGTGCATATACCAGCTCCCATCACCCCCTGTACTGTCCATATACCAGCTCCCATCACCCCCCTGTACTGCCCATATACCAGCTCCTATCACCCACTGTACTGTCCATATACCAGCTCCCATCGCCCCCTGTACTGTCCATATACCAGCTCCCATCACCCCCTGTACTGTCCATATACCAGCTCCCATCACTCCCCTGTACGACCCATATACCAGCTCCCATCACCCACCTGTACTGCCCATATACCAGCTCCCATCACCTTCTGTACTGTCCAGATACCAGCTCCCATCAGCCCCTGTTCTGTCCATATACCAGCTCCCATCAGCCCCTGTACTGTCCATATACCAGCTCCCATCACCCCACAATACTGTCCATATACCAGCTCCCATCACACCCTGTACTGTGCATATACCAGCTCCCATCGCCCCCTGTACTGTCCATATACCAGCTCCCATCGCCCCCTGTACTGCCCATATACCAGCTCCCATCACCCCCTGTACTGTCCATGTACCACCGCCAATCACCCCCTGTACTGTCCATATACCAGCTCCCATCACCTCCTGTACTGTCCATATACCAGCTCCCATCAGACCCTGTACTGTCCATATACCAGCTCCAACCACCCCCTGTACTGTCCATATACCAGCTCCCATCACTCCCTGTACTGTCCATAATAAAGCTCCCATCACAACCTGTACAGTCCATATACCAGCTCCCATCACCCCCTGTACTGTCCATATACCAGCTCCCATCACCCCCTGTACTGTCCATATACCAGCTCCCATCACCCCCTTTACTGTCCAGATACCAGCGCACATCGCCCCCTGTACTGTCCATGTATCAGCTCCCATCACCCCCTGTACTGTCCATATACCAGCTCCAATCACTCCCTGTACTGTCCATATACCCGCTCCCATCACCCCCCTCTTCAGTCCATATACCAGCTCCCATCACCCCCTGTACTGTCCATATACCAGCTCCCATCAACCTCTCTATACTGTCCATATACCAGCTCCCATCGCTCGCTGTATAGTCCATATACCAGCTCCAATCACTCCCTGTACTGTCCATATACCCGCTCCCATCACCCCCCTGTTCAGTCCATATACCAGCTCCCATCACACCTATACTGTCCATATACCAGCTCCAATCGCCCCCTGTAGTGTCCATATACCAGTTCCAATCACTCCCTGTACTGTCCATATACCAGCTCCAATCACCCCCTGTACAGTGCATATTCCAGCTCCCATCACCCTCTGTACTGTCTATATACCAGTCCACACCGCCCCCTGTACTGTCCATATAGCAGCTCCCATTAGCCCCTGTACAGTCCATATACCAGCTCCCATCACACCCCTCTATGGTCCATATACCAGCTCCCATCACCCCCTGTACTGTGCATATACCAGCTCCCATCACCCCCTCTACTGTCCATATACCAGCTCCCATCACCCCCTGTACTGTACATATACCAGCTCCCATCACCCCCTGTACTGTCCATATACCAGCTCCCATCACCCCCTGTACTGTCCATATACCAGCTCCCATCACCCCCTGTACTGTCCATAGACCAGCTCCCATCACCCCCTGTACTGTCCATATACCAGCTCCCATCACCCCCTGTACTGTCCATATACCAGCTCCCATCACCCCCTGTACTGTCCATATACCAGCCCCATCACCCCCTGTACTGTCCATATACCAGCTCCCATCTCCCCCTGTACTGTCCATATACCAGCCCCCATCACCCCCTGTACTGTCCATATACCAGCTCCCATCTCCCCCTGTACTGTCCATATACCACCTCCCATCACCCCCTGTACTGTCCATATACCAGCTCCCATCACCCCCTGTACTGTCCTTATACCAGCCCCCATCACCCCCCTGTACTGTCCATATACCAGCTCACATCACCCCCTGTACTGTCCTTATACCAGCTCCCATCACCCCCTGTACTGTCCATATACCAGCACCCATCACCCCCTGTACTGTCCATATACCAGCTCCCATCACCCCCTGTACTGTCCATATACCAGCTCCCATCACCCACTGTACTGTCCATATACCAGCTCCCATCACCCCCTGTACTGACCTTATACCAGCTCCCATCACCCCCCTGTACTGTCCATATACCACCTCCCATCACCCCCTGTACTGACCATATACCAGCTCCCATCACCCCCTGTACTGACCTTATACCACCCCCCATCACCCCCTGTACTGTCCATATACCAGCTCACATCACCCCCTGTACTGTCCATATACCAGCTCCCATCACCCCCTGTACTGTCCATATACCAGCTCCCATCCCCCCCTGTACTGTCCATATACCAGCTCCAATCACTCCCTGTACTGTCCATATACCAGCTCCAATCGCCCCCTGTACTGTCCATATACCAGCTCCAATCACTCCCTGTACTGTCCATATACCCGCTCCCATCACCCCCTGTTCAGTCCATATACCAGCTCCCATCACCCCTGTACTGTCCATATACCAGCTCCCATCCCCCCCTGTAGTGTCCATATACCAGCTCCCATCACCCCCTGTACTGTCCATATACCAGCTCCAATCACCCCCTGTACTGTCCATATACCAGCTCCCATCAACCCCTCTATACTGTCCATATACCAGCTCCCATCGCTCGCTGTACAGTCCATATACCAGCTCCAATCACTCCCTGTACTGTCCATATACCCGCTCCCATCACCCCCCTGTTCAGTCCATATACCAGCTCCCATCACCCCCTGTACTGTCCATATACCAGCTCCCATCGCCCCCTGTAGTGTCCATATACCAGTTCCAATCACTCCCTGTACTGTCCATATACCAGCTCCAACCACCCGCTGTATTGTCCATATACCACCTCCCATCGCCCCCTGTACTGTGCATATTCCAGCTCCCATCACCCTCTGTACTGTCTATATACCAGTCCACACCGCCCCCTGTACTGTCCATATAGCAGCTCCCATTAGCCCCTGTACAGTCCATATACCAGCTCCCATCACACCCCTCTATGGTCCATATACCAGCTCCCATCACACCCTGTACTGTGCATATACCAGCTCCCATCACCCCCCTGTACTGACCATATACCAGCTCCCATCACCCCCTGTACTGTACTTATACCAGCCCCCATCACCCCCTGTACTGCCCATATACCAGCTCCCATCTCTCCCTGTACTGTCCATATACCAGCTCCCATCACCCCCTGTACTGTCCATATACCAGCTCCCATCACCCCCTGTACTGTCCATATACCAGCTCCCATCTCCCCATGTACTGTCCATATACCACCTCCCATCACCCCCTGTACTGTCCATATACCAGCTCCCATCTCCCCCTGTACTGTCCATATACCACCTCCCATCGCCCCCTGTACTGTCCATATACCAGCTCCCATCACCTCCTGTACTGTCCATATACCAGCTCCCATAAACCCCTGTACTGTCCATATTCCATCTCCCATAAACCCCTGTACTGTCCATATACCAGCTCCCATCACCCCCCTGTACTGTCCATATACCATCTCCCATCACACCCCTGTACTGTCCATAATAAATCTCCCATCACCCCCCTGTACTGACCATATACCAGCCACCATCACCCCCTGTACTGACCTTATACCAGCCCCCATCACCCCCTGTACTGTCCATATACCAGCTCACATCACCCCCTGTACTGTCCATATACCAGCTCCCATCACACCCTGTACTGTCCATATACCAGCCCCCATCACCCACTGTACTGTCCATATACCAGCTCTCATCACCCCCTGTACTGACCTTATACCAGCTCCCATCACCCCCTTGTACTGTCCATATACCAGCTCCCATCACCCCCTGTACTGTCCATATTCCACCTCCCATCACCCCCTGTACTGTCCATATACCAGCTCCCATTAGCCCCTGTACAGTCCATATACCAGCTCCCATCACACCCCTCTATGGTCCATATACCAGCTCCCATCACCCCCTGTACTGTGCATATACCAGCTCCCATCACCCCCCTGTACTGACCATATACCAGCTCCCATCACCCCCTGTACTGTACTTATACCAGCCCCCATCACCCCCTGTACTGTCCATATACCAGCTCCCATCACCCCCTGTACTGTCCATATACCAGCTCACATCGCCCCCTGTACTGTCCATATACAAGCTCCCATCACCCCCCTGTACTGTCCATATACCAGCTCCCATCGCCCCCTGTACTGTCCATATACCAGCTCACATCGCCCCCTGTACTGTCCATATACCAGCTCCCATCACCCCCTGGACTGTCCATATACCAGCTCCCATCACCCCCCTGTACTGTCCATATTCCAGCTCCCATTACCCCCGTACTGTCCATATACCAGCTCCCATCGCCCTCTGTACTGTCCATATACCACCTCCCATCACCCCCTGTACTGTCCATATACCACCTCCCATCACCCCCTGTACTGTCCATATACCAGCTCCCATCACCCCCTCTACTGTCCATATACCACCTCCCATCACCCCCTGTACTGTCCATATACCAGCTCCCATCTCCCTCTGTATTGTCCATATACCAGCTCCCATCACCCCCTGTACTGTCCATATACCAGTTCCCATCACCCTCTGTACTGTCCATATACCAGATCCCATCACCCCCTGTACTGTCCATATACCAGCTCCCATCTCCCCCCGTACTGTCCATATCCCAGCTCCCATCACCCCCTGTACTGTCTATATACCAGTCCACACCGCCCCCTGTACAGTCCATATACCAGCTCCCATCACACCCCTCTATGGTCCATATACCAGCTCCCATTACCCTCCGTACTGTCCATATACTAGCTCCCATCACCCCCCTGTACTGTCCATATACCAGCTCCCATCACCCCCCTGTACTGACCATAAACCAGCTCCCATCACCCCCTGTACTGTACTTATACCAGCCCCCATCACCCCCTGTACTGTCCATATACCAGCTCACATCGCCCCCTGTACTGTCCATATACCAGCTCCCATCTCCCCCTGTACTGTCCATATACCAGCTCACATCGCCCCCTGTACTGTCCATATACCAGCTCCCATGTCCCCCTGTACTGTCCATATACCAGCCCCTATCACCCCCTGTACTGTCCATATACCAGCTCACATCACTCCCCTGTACTGTCCATATAACAGCTCCCATCACCCCCTGGACTGTCCATATACCAGCTCCCATCGCCCCCCTGTACTGTCCATATACCAGCTCCCATCGCCCACTGTACTGTCCATATACCACCTCCCATCACCCCCTGTACTGTCCATATACCACCTCCCATCACCCCCTGTACTGTCCATATACCAGCTCCCATCACCCCCTCTACTGTCCATATACCACCTCCCATCACCCCCGGTACTGTCCATATACCAGCTCCCATCTCCCTCTGTATTGTCCATATACCAGCTGCCATCACAACGTGTACAGTCCATATACCAGCTCCCATCACCCCCTATACTGTCCATATACCAGTTCCCATCACCCTCTGTACTGTCCATATACCAGATCCCATCACCCCCTGTACTGTCCATATACCAGATCCCATCGCCTCCCGGACTGTCCATATCCCAGCTCCCATCACCCCCTGTACTGTCTATATACCAGTCCACACCGCCCCCTGTACTGTCCATATCCCAGCTCCCATCACCCGCTGTACTGTCTATATACCAGTCCACACCGCCCCCTGTACTGTCCATATACCAGCTCACATCCCCCCCTGTACTGTCCATATACCAGCTCCCATCTCCCCCTGTACTGTCCATATACCAGCTCCCATCTCCCCCTGTACTGTCCATATACCAGCTCCCATCACCCCCCTGTACTGACCATATACCAGCTCCCATCACCCCCCTGTACTGTCCATATACCAGCCCCCATGACCCCCTGTACTGTCCTTATACCAGCCCCCATCACTCCCTGTACTGTCCTTATACCAGCTCCCATCACCCCCCTGTACTGTCCATATACCAGCCCCCATGACCCCCTGTACTGTCCTTATACCAGCCCCCATCACTCCCTGTACTGTCCATATACCAGCTCCCATCACTCCCTGTACTGTCCGTATACCAGCCCCCATCACCCCCTGTACTGTCCATATACCACCTCCCATCACTCCCTGTACTGTCCTTATACCAGCCCCCATCACTCCCTGTACTGTCCTTATACCAGCCCCCATCACTCCCTGTACTGTCCTTATACCAGCTCCAATCACACCCCTGTACTGTCCATATACCAGCTCCAATCACACCCTGTACTGTCCATATATCAGCTCCCATCACCTCCTGTACTGTCCTTATACCAGCCCCTATCACTCCCTGTACTGTCCATATACCAGCTCCAATCACACCCCTGTACTGTCCATGTACCAGCTCCCATCACCCCCCTGTACTGTCCATATACCAGCTCCCATCACTCCCTGTACTGTCCATATACCAGCCCCCATCACCCCCTGTACTGTCCTTATACCAGCTCCCATCACCCCCTGTACTGTCCTTATACCAGCTCCCATCACCCCCTGTACTGTCCATGTACCAGCTCCCATCACCCCCTGTACTGTCCATGTACCAGCTCCAATCACACCCCTGTACTGTCCATATACCAGCTCCCATCACCTCCTGTACTGTCCATATACCAGCTCCCATCAGCCCCTGTACTGTCCATATACCATCTCCCATCCCCCCCTGTACTGTCCATATACCAGCTCCCATCACCCCCTGTACTGTCCATATACCAGCTCCCACCACCCCCTGTACTGTCCATATACCAGCTCCCATCACCCCCTGTACTGTCCATATACCAGCTCCAATCACACCCTGTACTGTCCATATATCAGCTCCCATCGGCCCCTGTACTGTCCATATACCAGCTCCCATCACCCCCCTGTACTGACCATATACCAGCTCACATCGCCCCCTGTACTGACCATATACCAGCTCCCATCACCCCCCTGTACTGACCATATACCAGCTCACATCGCCCCCTGTACTGACCATATACCAGCTCACATCGCCCCCTGTACTGACCATATACCAGCTCCCATCGCCCCCTGTACTGTCCATATACCAGCTCCCATCACCCCCCTGTACTGACCATATACCAGCTCACATCGCCCCCTGTACTGACCATATACCAGCTCCCATCGCCCCCTGTACTGACCATATACCAGCTCCCATCACCCCCTGTACTGTCCATATACCAGCTCCCATCACCCCCTGTACTGTCCATATACCAGCTCCCATCACCCCCTGTACTGACCTTATACCAGCCCCGATCACCCCCTGTACTGTCCATATACCAGCTCCCATCTCCCCCTGTACTGTCCATATACCAGCTCCAATCACACCCCCTGTACTGTCCATATAACAGCTCCCATCACCCCCTGTACTGTCCATATACCAGCTCCCATCTCCCCCTGTACTGTCCATATACCAGCTCCAATCACCCCCTGTACTGTCCATATAACAGCTCCCATCACCCCCTGTACTGTCCATATAACAGCTCCCATCACCCCCTGTACTGTCCATATACCAGCTCCCACCTCCCCCTGTACTGTCCATATACCAGCTCACATCGCCCCCTGTTCTGTCCATATACCAGCCCCCATCACCCCCTGTACTGCCCATATACCAGCTCCCATCACCCCCTGTACTGTCCATATACCAGCTCCCATCTCCCCCTGTACTGTCCATATACCAGCTCACATCCCCCCCTGTACTGTCCATATACCAGCTCCCATCTCCCCCTGTACTGTCCATATACCAGCTCCCATCACCCGCCTGTACTGTCCATATACCAGCTCCCATCACCCCCCCTGTACTGACCATATACCAGCTCCCATCACCCCCCTGTACTGTCCATATACCAGCTCCCATCACCCCCCTGTACTGTCCATATATCAGCTCCCATCGGCCCCTGTACTGTCCATATACCAGCTCCCATCACCCCCCTGTACTGACCATATACCAGCTCACATCGCCCCCTGTACTGACCATATACCAGCTCCCATCGCCCCCTGTACTGTCCATATACCAGCTCCCATCACCCCCTGTACTGTCCATATACCAGCTCCCATCACCCCCTGTACTGTCCATAAACCAGCTCCCATTGCCCCCTGTACTGTCCATATACAGCTCCCATCACCCCCTGTACTGACCTTATACCAGCCCCCATCACGCCCCTGTACTGTCCATATACCAGCTCCAATCACACCCCTGTACTGTCCATATAACAGCTCCCATCACCCCCCTGTACTGTCCATATACCAGCTCCCATCTCCCCCTGTACTGTCCATATACCAGCTCACATCACCCCCCTGTACTGTCCATATTCCACCTCCCATCACCCCCTGTACTGTCCATATACCAGCCCCCATCACTCCCTGTACTGTCCTTATACCAGCTCCCATCACCCCCCTGTACTGTCCTTATACTAGCTCCCATCACTCCCTGTACTGTCCATATACCAGCCCCCATCACTCCCTGTACTGTCCGTATACCAGACCCCATCACTCCCTGTACTGTCCATATACCAGCTCCCATCACCCCCCTGTACTGTCCTCATACCACTCCCATCACCCCCCTGTACTGTCCATATACCAGCTCCCATCACCCCCTGTACTGTCCATATACCAGCTCCCATCACCCCCTGTACTGTCCATATACCAGCTCCCATCACCCCCTGTACTGTCCATATACCAGCTCCCATCACCCCCTGTACTGTCCATATACCAGCTCCCATCACCCCCTGTACTGTCCATATACCAGCTCCCATCTCCCCCTGTACTGTCCATATACCAGCTCCCATCACCCCCTGTACTGTCCATATACCAGCTCCCATCACCCCCTGTACTGTCCATATACCAGCTCCCATCTCCCCCTGTACTGTCCATATACCAGCTCCAATCACACCCCTGTACTGTCCATATAACAGCTCCAATCACCCCCTGTACTGTCCATATACCAGCTCCCATCTCCCCCTGTACTGTCCATATACCAGCTCCCATCACCCCCTGTACTGTCCATATAACAGCTCCCATCACCCCCTGTACTGTCCATATAACAGCTCCCATCACCCCCTGTACTGGCCATATACCAGCTCCCATCTCCCCCTGTACTGCCCATATACCAGCTACCATCACCCCCTGTACTGTCCATATACCAGCTCCCACCTCCCCCTGTACTGTCCATATACCAGCTCACATCGCCCCCTGTACTGACCATATACCAGCTCCCATCGCCCCCTGTACTGTCCATATACCAGCTCCCATTGCCCCCTGTACTGTCCATATACAGCTCCCATCACCCCCTGTACTGACCTTATACCAGCCCCCATCACGCCCCTGTACTGTCCATATACCAGCTCCAATCACACCCTGTACTGTCCATATAACAGCTCCCATCACCCCCCCTGTACTGTCCATATACCAGCTCCCATCTCCCCCCTGTACTGTCCATATACCAGCTCCCATCGCCCCCTGTACTGTCCATATACCAGCTCCCATCACCCCCTGTACTGACCATATACCAGCTCACATCGCCCCCTGTACTGACCATATACCAGCTCCCATCGCCCCCTGTACTGACCATATACCAGCTCCCATCACCCCCTGTACTGTCCATATACCAGCTCCCATCACCCCCTGTACTGTCCATATACCAGCTCCCATCACCCCCTGTACTGACCTTATACCAGCCCCGATCACCCCCTGTACTGTCCATATACCAGCTCCCATCTCCCCCTGTACTGTCCATATACCAGCTCCAATCACACCCCCTGTACTGTCCATATACCAGCTCCCATCACCCCCTGTACTGTCCATATACCAGCTCCCATCTCCCCCTGTACTGTCCATATACCAGCTCCAATCACCCCCTGTACTGTCCATATAACAGCTCCCATCACCCCCTGTACTGTCCATATAACAGCTCCCATCACCCCCTGTACTGTCCATATACCAGCTCCCACCTCCCCCTGTACTGTCCATATACCAGCTCACATCGCCCCCTGTTCTGTCCATATACCAGCCCCCATCACCCCCTGTACTGCCCATATACCAGCTCCCATCACCCCCTGTACTGTCCATATACCAGCTCCCATCTCCCCCTGTACTGTCCATATACCAGCTCACATCCCCCCCTGTACTGTCCATATACCAGCTCCCATCTCCCCCTGTACTGTCCATATACCAGCTCCCATCACCCGCCTGTACTGTCCATATACCAGCTCCCATCACCCCCCTGTACTGACCATATACCAGCTCCCATCACCCCCCTGTACTGTCCATATACCAGCTCCCATCACCCCCCTGTACTGTCCATATATCAGCTCCCATCGGCCCCTGTACTGTCCATATACCAGCTCCCATCACCCCCCTGTACTGACCATATACCAGCTCACATCGCCCCCTGTACTGACCATATACCAGCTCCCATCGCCCCCTGTACTGTCCATATACCAGCTCCCATCACACCCCTGTACTGTCCATATACCAGCTCCCATCACCCCCTGTACTGTCCATAAACCAGCTCCCATTGCCCCCTGTACTGTCCATATACAGCTCCCATCACCCCCTGTACTGACCTTATACCAGCCCCCATCACGCCCCTGTACTGTCCATATACCAGCTCCAATCACACCCCTGTACTGTCCATATAACAGCTCCCATCACCCCCCTGTACTGTCCATATACCAGCTCCCATCTCCCCCCTGTACTGTCCATATACCAGCTCACATCGTCCCCTGTACTGTCCATATTCCACCTCCCATCACCCCCTGTACTGTCCATATACCAGCCCCCATCACTCCCTGTACTGTCCTTATACCAGCTCCCATCACCCCCCTGTACTGTCCTTATACTAGCTCCCATCACTCCCTGTACTGTCCATATACCAGCCCCCATCACTCCCTGTACTGTCCGTATACCAGCCCCCATCACTCCCTGTACTGTCCTTATACCAGCTCCCATCACTCCCCTGTACTGTCCTTATACCAGCTCCCATCACCCCCCTGTACTGTCCATATACCAGCTCCCATCTCCCCCTGTACTGTCCATATACCAGCTCCCATCACCCCCTGTACTGTCCATATACCAGCTCCCATCACCCCCTGTACTGTCCATATACCAGCTCCCATCTCCCCCTGTACTGTCCATATACCAGCTCCCATCACCCCCTGTACTGTCCATATACCAGCTCCCATCACCCCCTGTACTGTCCATATACCAGCTCCCATCTCCCCCTGTACTGTCCATATACCAGCTCCAATCACACCCCTGTACTGTCCATATAACAGCTCCAATCACCCCCTGTACTGTCCATATACCAGCTCCCATCTCCCCCTGTACTGTCCATATACCAGCTCCCATCTCCCCCTGTACTGTCCATATAACAGCTCCCATCACCCCCTGTACTGTCCATATAACAGCTCCCATCACCCCCTGTACTGGCCATATACCAGCTCCCATCTCCCCCTGTACTGCCCATATACCAGCTACCATCACCCCCTGTACTGTCCATATACCAGCTCCCACCACCCCCTGTACTGTCCATATACCAGCTCACATCGCCCCCTGTACTGACCATATACCAGCTCCCATCGCCCCCTGTACTGTCCATATACCAGCTCCCATTGCCCCCTGTACTGTCCATATACAGCTCCCATCACCCCCTGTACTGACCTTATACCAGCCCCCATCACGCCCCTGTACTGTCCATATACCAGCTCCAATCACACCCCTGTACTGTCCATATAACAGCTCCCATCACCCCCCTGTACTGTCCATATACCAGCTCCCATCTCCCCCCTGTACTGTCCATATACCAGCTCACATCGTCCCCTGTACTGTCCATATTCCACCTCCCATCACCCCCTGTACTGTCCATATACCAGCCCCCATCACTCCCTGTACTGTCCATATACCAGCTCCCATCACTCCCTGTACTGTCCATATACCAGCCCCCATCACTCCCTGTACTGTCCTTATACCAGCTCCCATCACCCCCCTGTACTGTCCTTATACCAGCTCCCATCACCCCCTGTACTGTCCTTATACCAGCTGCCATCACCCCCTGTACTGTCCATGTACCAGCTCCAATCACACCCCTGTACTGTCCATATACCAGCTCCCATCACCCCCTGTACTGTCCATATACCAGCTCCAATCACACCCCTGTACTGTCCATATAACAGCTCCAATCACCCCCTGTACTGTCCATATACCAGCTCCCATCTCCCCCTGTACTGTCCATATACCAGCTCCCATCTCCCCCTGTACTGTCCATATAACAGCTCCCATCACCCCCTGTACTGTCCATATAACAGCTCCCATCACCCCCCTGTACTGGCCATATACCAGCTCCCATCTCCCCCTGTACTGCCCATATACCAGCTACCATCACCCCCTGTACTGTCCATATACCAGCTCCCACCTCCCCCTGTACTGTCCATATACCAGCTCACATCGCCCCCTGTACTGACCATATACCAGCTCCAATCACACCCTGTTCTGTCCATATACCAGCTCCCATCACCCCCTGTACTGCCCATATACCAGCTCCCATCACCCCCTGTACTGTCCATATACCAGCTCGCATCTCCCCCTGTACTGTCCATATACCAGCTCCCATCCCCCCCTGTACTGTCCATATACCAGCTCCCATCTCCCCCTGTACTGTCCATATACCAGCTCCCATCACCCGCCTGTACTGTCCATTTACCAGCTCCCATCACCCCCCCTGTACTGACCATATACCAGCTCCCATCACCCCGCTGTACTGTCCATATACCAGCTCCCATCACCCCCCTGTACTGTCCATATACAAGCTCCCATCACCCTCTGTACTGTCCATATACCAGCTCCCATCTCCCCCTGTACTGTCCATACACCAGCTCCAATCACACCCTGTACTGTCCATATATCAGCTCCCATCACCCCCTGTACTGTCCTTATACCAGCCCCCATCACTCCCTGTACTGTCCTTATACCAGCTCCCATCACCCCCCTGTACTGTCCATGTACCAGCTCCCATCACCCCCCTGTACTGTCCATATACCAGCTCCCATCGCCCCCCTGTACTGTCCATATACCAACTCCCATCTCCCCCTGTACTGTCCATATACCAGCTCCCATCACCCCCTGTACTGTCCATATACCAGCTCCCATCACCCCCTGTACTGTCCATATACCAGCTCCCATCACCCCCTGTACTGTCCATATACCAGCTCCCATCACCCCCTGTACTGTCCATATACCAGCTCGTCGGTGACTTCAGTCTCTGTACAGATTGGACAAAGCAAAACTAACAATGTAATCCTGGGGGTGCATCTCTTGGGATGTGATCGTAACAGTTTCATGGCTCAATACAGAGGATCCTCAATTTGTCTATTTATCCTATCCATGTCCGTCATGATTTTATAAACCTCGATAAGGTCACCCCTCAGCCTCCGACACTCCAGGGAAAACAGCCCCAGCCTGTTCAGCCTCTCCCTGTAGCTCAGATCCTCCAACCCTGGCAACATCCTTGTAAATCTTTTTCTGAACCCTTTCAAGTTTCACAACATCTTTCCGATAGGAAGGAGACCAGAATTGCACACAATATTCCAACAGTGGCCTAACCAATGTCCTGTACAGCTGCGACATGACCTCCCAACTCCTGTACTCAATACTCTGACCAATAAAGGAAAGCATACCAAACGCCTTCTTCACTATCCTATCTACCTGCGAATCCACTTTCAAGTAGCTATGAAGCTGCACTCCAAGGTCTCTGTTCAGCAACACTCCCTAGGACCTTACCATTAAGTGGATAAGTCCTGCTAAGATTTGCTCATGCGAGTAATTCCGGAAATGGACTGAGCGAGGAACCCAAATGGAACATTTGTATGTTTACAGATGCCACCAAAACTGGGCACAGTTACGAGCAGGATGCCAGCACACTTCAAGCTGACAGAGACAGGCTGAGTGCGTGGGCTAGTCCTGCCCAATGTGGTGAAATGCCAAGTTATGGCCTTCTGTGTGAAAGGGAGGGTGTGAGTGAAATGGTGAAGATATTGGGGAAAGTGGACGTGCCGAGGGAGGGATCAGGATGCCCTGTGCACACCAGGACAGTGACAGTGGACAGAGTCTAGAGCAGGGTGGTGCTGGAAAAGCGCAGCAGGTCAGGCAGCATCCGAGGAGCAGGAGAATCGACGTTTCGGGCAAAAGATTCATCAGGATTCCCGAAACGTCGATTCTCCTGCTCCTCGGATGCTGCCTGACCTGCTGCGCTTTTCCAGCAACACCCTGATCTTTTCTCTGATCTACACTCCTCACTTTTACCGAGTGACCGTAGACAGGAAAGACGTTGTGAAACTTGAAAGGGCTCAGAAAAGATTTACAAGGATGTTGCCAAGGTTGGAGGGTCTGAGCTACAGGGAGAGGCTGAACAGGCTGGGGCTGTTTTCCCTGGAGTGTCGGAGGCTGAGGGGTGACCTTATAGAGGTTTATAAAACTATGAGGGGCATGCATAGGATAAATAGACAAAATCTTTTCCCTGGGGTGGGGAGTCCAGAACTAGAGGGTATAGGTTTAGGGTGAGAGGGGAAAGATATAAAAGAGACCTAAGGGGTAACTTTTTCACACAGAGGGTGGTACGTGTATTGAATGAGCTGCCAGAGGATGTGGTGGAGGCTGGTACAATTGCAACATTTAAGAGGCATCTGGATGGGTAATATGAATAGGAAGGGTTTGGAGGGAGATGGGCCGGGTGCTGGCAGGTGGACTAGGTTGGGTTGGGATATCTGGTCGGCATGGACGGGTTGGGCCGAAGGGTCTGTTTCCATGCTGTACGTCTCTAAGACCCTATGACTCTACAGCTCAGGGAGACAGAGGATAAACCAACCTCCATTGCAAGAGGATTAGTGTTCAGATGGAGGAATGTCTCCCCGCAGTTAGACAGGGACTTGGGGAAAACTGGGTAAAAATAATGACTGCAGATGCTGGAAACCAGAGTCTCGATCAGAGTGTTGCTGGAAAAGCACAGCAGGTCAGGCAGCATCCGAGGAGCAGGAGAATTAACATTCCGGGCAAAAGGGGGGAGAGACTGGGGGAGGGGGAGAGACTGGGGGGATGGGGAGAGACTGGGGAGGGGGAGAGGCTGGGGGATGGGGGGAGAGGCTGGGGGAGGGGGAGAGACTGGGGAGGGGGAGAGACTGGGAGGGG
>NW_026868350.1:45000-47500 GCF_020745735.1 Hemiscyllium ocellatum
AAGGGGTGGAACAATGGGAGATCAGAACTTACACAGGAACATGCACACAGGGTGTGGTGTTACAGGCAGAAATCACACACAGTGTGGTGTTACAGGCTGAATTCACACAGGGTGTGGTGTTACAGGCCGAATTCACACACAGAGTGTGGTGTTACAGGCTGAATTCACACAGGGTGTGGTGTTACAGGCTGAATTCACACTGAATGTGGTTCTACAGGCCGAATTCACACAGTGTGTGGTGTTACAGGCTGAATTCACACAGGGTGTGGTGTTACAGGCTGAATTCACACTGAATGTGGTGTTACAGGCCGAATTCACACAGTGTGTGGTGTTACAGGCTGAATTCACACAGGGTGTGATGTTACAGGCTGAATTCACACTGAATGTGGTGTTACAGGCCGAATTCACACAGGGTGTGGTGTTACAGGCCGAATTCACACAGAGCTCAGGTCAGAAATTAGCAAGCAAGAAGTTAGGTCCCCTCATCCCCAAATTACTCCCAATGCCCCGTGCCAGGGATCACATAGATGTGTGGACAGGGTCAGTGAGAGTGTAGCTGGACAGCTCAGCTGAGAATCCTGGGAAGATGGTTACTGTTCCGAGGACGTGGCACTTGTGAAGACTCGAAGTGAACAAAGCAGGTACTGAGTTCTGTGAAGAATACAGTATTTTTCTGTATTTCTAATTGTGGACTGAAATATTTTAAAAATCTGCATTAAAAACTGCGCGTTTTGAAAGCAAGCCTCCTGCCCCTCATTGTGAGCACGGCTTACAAAGCTGCAGCAGCTGACGTGTAGTTTGCAGATGAACTGGGGCTGAGGGGCTGTGGACCATTGGTACTTTGGCAGCCAGAAGCTGATTGGTTGATGGACCAGCGACCAATTCCCAATGAGAAAGGTCTTCTGCCTGACAACAGTTATGCGATCGGTCCTGAGCTGTCTGGTGCAGTGAACAAGGCATGGAGAATCCTTCAGACCGTCAGCAGCTCAGGAGGTCTCTCTGTTCTCTGCAGTAAAAGTCCAATTTATCTTTCATTGATCAGTTGTAATAACCTATGACTGTTAACTGATAAGTCAGGGTCCAGTCATCCTGTATCTCTTCCAAGCCAGTGGAAATGTTCAGAGAAGGAAACATCGGAAATCCAAAAACATTAGGAATGGAGGAGGAGTTGCCCTTTGAGAACTGTACATTTGATCATCCAACTTAGTACCATGTTCCAGATTTCTCCCCATACCCTTTGATATCTTTAGCCCTTTCATCTCTATCAAAATCCATCAAATGAAAGCAACACAACCGGAAAAGCTGGGAGAAAAACAGAAATTGCTGGAGAAACTCAACAACTGTGTGGAAAGAGAAACGGAGTCAATGTTTCGAATCCAGTCCAGCCTTTCTTCCGAAATTTCTGCCGACTTTCAGTTTCGGTAACTCCATTTCTCTCCCCCCCTCTGCACAGCCGCTGCCCATCCTGAGGGATGTGACATATTCCCGGAAGAGAGACGTTCAGGAAGGACGGACACACACAAAAAAAAAAACGTTAATACCAACTGGGGAGAACATTTGGAAATGCTGGAGAACGAGGGTGACAGAATCAATCCAGTCCATCAGAGAGAACCAACCTCCCGTCCACTGACTCTGTCTCCACTTCCCACTGCCTCAGACAGACATCTAACACCTCCCCCCCACCCCTGGTTCTCACCTCCCCCGACCTCTTCCACCAGGGGGAAGATACAGAAACTTAAACTCACGGACCTAGTGGTTCAAGGACAGCTTCCTCGGCTACTCGGGTGGATTCACCCGGCAAATTTCATATCGAACGTTGATCTGGCTCTCTGTCCACCTTCTCTGCAGCTTATATATTGTATTTCTTGCTGCGTCCTATCACCCAAATGTTTGTTGCGTGGTATGAGGCAACGAGAGCGGTGCTGGAAAAGCGCAGCAGGTCAGGCAGCCTCTGAGGAGCAGGAGAACCGACGTTTCCAGCATTCCTGATGCCCGAAATGTCAGCAAATCCTGCTCCTCGGAGGCTGCCTGACCTGCCGCGCTTTTCCAGCACCGCACGCTCGACTCTGACCTCCAGCGTCTGCAGTCCTCCCTTTCCCCCTTTGCGATCTGACTACACTGAAGGCAAAACAAAACTTTTCACTGTCGCGAGGTACACGTGACAGGAATAAATCGAATCAGGCCAAAATTGTTCACAATGTTCCAGCAAATTGACTTATATGCTTTCATAAAACAAGTGGGTGCAGTGGGCAGGTTTAAATACAATGTCGAGACGCAAACGAGGGAGAGCTGAGAGAGAGAGAGCGAGAGAGAAGCTGAATAAAGGAGAATGTGAAACAGTGAGGAGGAGCAGAGAGAGAGGATTAAACTCGTCCGAAATGGGTGAACGCTGGGTCGGGGAAGTATTCGAGGATGGGGAAAGAGAGAACCAGGACAGGATGGGAATGGGAAACGCCGAGAAAATTCTGGTTTAGTCTTCGCCAGATGACAGGGCCTTATT
>NW_026868350.1:52500-54007 GCF_020745735.1 Hemiscyllium ocellatum
CATTAGTGGGATTGTGTTCTGGTTCGGTCCGTTAGAGTAGTGTCTGTATTCTTTAGTGGGATTGTGTTCTAGTTCGGTCCGTTAGAGTAGTGCCTGTATTCTTTAGTGGGATTGTGTTCTGGTTCGGTCCGTTAGAGTGGTGCCTGTATTCTTTAGTGGGACTGTGTTCTGATTCGGTCCGTTAGAGTAGTGCCTGTATTCTTTAGTGGATTGTGTTCTGGTTCGGTCCGTTAGAGTAGTGCCTGAATTCTTTAGTGGGATTGTGTTCTGGTTCGGTCTGTTAGAGTAGTGCCTGTATCCTTTAGTGGGATTGTGTTCTGGTTCGGTCCGTTAGAGTAGTGCCTGTTTTCTTTAGTGGGATTGTGTTCTGGTTCGGTCCGTTAGAGTAGTGCCTGTATTCTTTAGTGGGACTGTGTTCTGGTGCGGTCCGTTAGAGGAGTGCCTGTACTCTTTAGTGGGATTGTGTTCTGATTCGGTCTGTTAGAGTAATGCCTGTACTCTTTAGTGGGATTGTGTTCTGGTTCGGTCCGTGAGAGTAGTGCCTGTACTCTTTAGTGGTATTGAGTTCTGGTTCGGTCCGTTAGAGTAGTGCCTGTATTCTTTAGTGGGATTGTGTTCTGATTCGGTCCGTTAGAGTAGTGTCTGTACTCTTTAGTGGTATTGAGTTCTGGTTAGGTCCGTTAGAGTAGTGCCTGTATTCTTTAGTGGGATTGTGCTCTGATTCGGTCCGTTAGAGTAGTGTCTGTATTCTTTAGTGGTATTGAGATCTGGTTAGGTCCGTTAGAGTAGTGCCTGTATTCTTTAGTGGGATTGTGTTCTGGTTCGGTCCGTTAGAGTAGTGCCTGTATTCTTTAGTGGACTGTGTTCTGGTTCGGTCCGTTAGAGTAGTGCCTGTACTCTTTAGTGGGATTGTGTTCTGATTCGGTCTGTTAGAGTAATGCCTGTACTCTTTAGTGGGATTGTGTTCTGGTTCGGTCCGTTAGAGTAGTGCCTGTACTCTTTAGTGGGATTGTGTTCTGATTCGGTCTGTTAGAGTAGTGCCTGCACTCTTTAGTGGGATTGTGTTCTCGTTCGTTCCGTTAGAGTAGTGCCTGTATCCTTTAGTGGGATTGTGTTCTGGTTCGGTCCGTTAGAGAAGTGCCTGTATTCTTTAGTGCGACTGTGTTCTGGTTCGGTCCGTTAGAGTAGTGCCTGTATTCTTTATTGGGATTGTGTTCTGGTTCGGTCCGTTAGAGTAGTGCCTGTATCCTTTAGTGGGATTGTGTTCTGGTTCGGTCCGTTAGAGAAGTGCCTGTATTCTTTAGTGCGACTGTGTTCTGGTTCGGTCCGTTAGAGTAGTGCCTGTATTCTTTAGTGGGACTGTGTTCTGGTTCGGTCCGTTAGAGTAGTGCCTGTACTCTTTAGTGGGATTGTGTTCTGATTCGGTCTGTTAGAGTAATGCCTGTACTCTTTAGTGGGATTGTGTTCTGGTTCGGTCCGTTAGAGTAGTGCCTGTACTCTTTAGTGG